>NC_031799.1:28017210-28067191 GCF_001522545.3 Parus major
GGGAGAGGGGAGAGACGGGAGAGGGGAGAGACGGGAGAGGGGAGGATTCAAATGAGGGGTGAAATTATCTGTAATTAAATAGCTTGACTTTCAGAAATCTAGTTTTCCAGAAGAAAAATCATAATAAAAAAAAGAATTTGAAGATGCTAGCTTCATGAGCTGAAGTGATAATTTTTTCTTTCCATCTGACATTATTTTTCACAACATTTAAGGCAAGACATAGTACCTTAGAGTACTACTAACCTGCTGTGATTACCAGACACAGTCATATTAAAATTATTTCATCACCTCAGTGGGAACTGAATGAACATTTGTTTAGTTGAATTTGAGCAGATCCATATCCCAGGATTTTGCCCTTGAATTTCGTTGAAAAATATGGATAAGAAATAGGCCAATAAAATTCTTCATAATGGCAATAATCTGCACAAATTAGGCAGAAGCATATGGTTTCAGATATTTATGAAAAATCTAAAAACAGAGTAATTTATTTTTTTAAAATTTGCCATTTGCAACCATCTCTGAATTTAATCGCTTACACTGCAACAGAAATAACTGTTCTCCAAGTATTCCTTCCACTCACTACATCACAGGCTATTGTGTACCAGAACATATAACAAACCCAAACACTACTGTCCTTCCCTTAGCCTTACTAGTGGCAACCAGATACTTGTGTAAGAGATGGAGAGGTGAGAAGGGCATAGGATATAAAATAATTACTTTTATTCATTGTCTTGTCTTTGGACTGTTTATACCTACCTTCCTCAGAAACAGTGTCATTCCTGCGTTGGAGAGGAAGCTGGTTTCAACCATACAAAATTACATGCAAAAAAATGTAATAACTGCACACACTGATACATTTGCACTAGGGAAAGTATGTGGTTGTTCAGGGAGAACAAAATCTGCTACCAGTTAGTTGCTGACTGAGGCTGCTGTGAGGCAAAGACTGTCAAAGGCACAACGGAGGCCGCTTTTCAGCACTTGCACTGGTTACTTCAGTGTCCGGAATACAACCATCCTGATACATTAGCCACAGAAAAAATTGGAAGGGTTATAAGTCAGCATGAAATGGCTTCTGTGAACATCTGCTGTAAGCTGGCTGTGTGGCAGTAGATGAATGTGAACTCTTGGAATTAATCAAGCAGGGCATGACCTTACTGAAACATTTATGAAAAAGCAGTTCCATACCATGGCAACAGTCTCTGTCTCTCTTTCTTAGATGCAGAGGGTGTCTCTTCACCAACCCCAGCTTCCACACTTCTCTGGAGAACAAAAGGGACAAGGAGTGCTATTGATGTAATTGTTTTTGTGAACTGCACTTGTCACTTTCTAGCACTGGGGCTGGTGAATACCTGCTTTTCTTGATATTCTGTAAGCAGCTGTGTAGAGCTCTCACAGTGTACTATATAAATTTGCTGAGGTGCAGGCTTCATTTTAGTGACAGCACTGTAGGCTTTGTTTTAGTGACAGCAAAAAAGAGAAAATGCTACACTTTACTAAGTTAGTGTCAAACAGAACCATTTTAGAGGAGCACTCTGTGTGTTGTGCTGTTCTCCATTTCACTTCACTCATAGTATAATTTTCTGTGCTTTCTAGAAGCCAGCAGATCCCCATTAAAGGCAGGATTGAGGTGAAGTCTGTGCCAAACAAGAACCTTTTGAGCTGTCCTAGAGGGAGTTCTTAAAATTCTTAATATTAAATCCTCATTTTCCCATGTGTGAAACTCACACCCTCTCTAGAGATCTTGTCAAAGATCAAGCTTATTTGCACAGTCACTGATTTTGTTTTCAAAGCAGCTTTAGGTATTGTTGTTAGCTACTTCTTATTACTAAATGAAGGTTATTACCAATCTCTGCCATAGGACATAAAATGTTACTCTTGGCTCTCCATGTGAGCTTATCACTGTATTTTCCAACTTTGCACTGTCCTTCATGTTATACACTTCTTTTGTAGCATGTCCCTATTTTCATCTGGAAATTGCAAGAGGAGTGACAGGGCAATTGTCACTTGCCTCAAACATCCACGTAACAGTATCCACTAAAATCTAACAAAGTTATTGTGGTGTTGAGAGCAATAAAAAACAAGACACTTAATTTTTTACTGGAAAAAAAAAAACCAACATACTAAAATGTTATCTATATAGCTAAAGCAATAAATATAGATTTTTAAAAGTACACCACTCCTAAAAAGAAAATGTACAGGTACTTTAGTTTATGATGGTGTTTAAATGCATGTTTTCATACTTAATCAGGTTAACCACTGTCCCATTCTCTGTTATGTTTTGTGACTATTAATCACTGTCAAGTCATGCTTTATTTTTCCTCCTCCAAAACGTCACTCTTTCTTTCAGAACACTAAGCAAAGAGAGAATATAATTATAGATTTGTGTTTCTACCTCAGGGTTTTGTACACCTTTTGAATAATGTAGGTAAAGTGTTTCAATAGAAATAGTCACCATGCATTTTCTCCTTTACTCATGTTATTGATACATAGTAAAATTTTGGCTTTTCGCAAGTATTAAGATGAATGCTATATGTATAATGTTAAAGTGGCTTTGCTGTAATGGTGGATATAGTATGTTTGAACTGTCTGCTTAGTTAGAATAACATTCAATGAACAAATGATGGGGACCCTGCTGATAATCAACACTCACCATCTGTGGAAAGAAGGAGCCAAGGCCCAAATTAAAAGGTAATAAGAAGAGGATTAAAACCACAAGCCAAGAAACATGCATGCTCTAAAAAGGTGGACCCAAGGAGTGGCCATGCTAAACAGTTCCTGGAAAATGTAAACTAGTTAATAGAAAAGTTTGAATATGAATAAAGTCTATGAATATGCATGAAGTCGATGCAATAGAAATGGTCTATAAAGGGTTTTCCAAAACACCAGGTGTGCTCTTGGCAGAGTGCCAAGAGCCCAGCCATTTTAACCCTTTGTTTTATTGTCCTTGTCTCCTATTGTCTTTTTTGTTAAATCTTTTAAAATTTACCAAAACAGTGAGCCCCATTTTTCACAATCCTCCTTTCCAGTCTCCATGTTGTTACCTATGGAAAATAAAAGGTACCAAAGTAAGTTTTTAGAAATGGCCATTTTAAACTTCAAATAGTTAAGCTGTCACATACCCACTGTTTTGGTTTAAAAAGACAAGTGTCTGCTAAGGAAGGTAGAAACCTCCCTTGAAATGGAAAAAAATGTAAGCCACCTCATCTTGGTTTGGAAGACAGGTGTCTGGTAGGGAGGGCAGGAACCTCCCTTGGAATTAAAACGTAGAACCGTTCTCTCTGAATTATTATAATTCTGAAATCAAGGGGCTCTCATGCAGAGATCTGGGGATAGGAATAACAGTTCTTTACTAGTATGTATAACGAGGCACACGAACAACAATAACTACAGCATTAGCAAGAAAACAGGACTAGGGACCCCACGACAGCTTTCTTGGTTGAGGCGGGAAGGGATGGAGGAGAGGCTTTGCTTCACAAACCCCCTTGGGCAGGCAGTCCCAGTGCTCCTGCAGGGCTCTGAGGAACACTCAGCTGGAACAGCAGGGATGAGCAGAGATCCTGGGCCGGTGGCTGAGGTGTATCAGCAGCTCTGTGGCGGTGTCTGGCACTGCCACACGTCCCAGCAGGACAGGGGGTGCGAGGCCACCAACGAAGAGGGAAGAGGGAGAAGAAGCAGCAGCTCTGTGTGGGTGATGGTGAATTCCCTTTTCCCATCTGCAACAGCTCTGAGAGAGAGTGTCTCGCACTCCAGCCCAAGAAGCCAGCCAACCCCCAGCTGTCCCCACCTTCCCCCTCCCCTTCCCCCTTCCCCCTTCACACTGGGCCCAGCAAAACTCTCTGTGTTTCTCAAGCACTCAACAAGTACCAACCATCAAGTTTTCCTGCAATGGAAATTTTGCAATGGGCAAAAAATTCCATAGGTGAGAAGGAACAAAAGGAAGGGCACTCAAGCCCCAACATTATTCAACTGCTAAGGAAGGCAGAAACCTCCCTTGAAATGAAAAAAATGTAAACCACCCCCCCCACTCCGGATTATTATAATCTTGAAATAAAAGGGCTCTCAGGTAAAGATATGGTAATAAGAATAACAGTTCTTTACTAGGAAACTTAAAATACAAATGTGTTTGTATGAAGAAAAAAACAAAAACAAACAACCCACACACAGAGTCAGAATACAGCCTAACACCCTGTTGGTCAGAGTGTTGGTCCAACTGCATTAAATGGTGGCTGCAATCCTACCGCAGTGACAGATATGGTTCTGTTGAAGCAGCCATCCTGTAGAAGGGTATCGTTTTCCTCTGAAGGTCCAGTGGTGATGTGGATGGGTCCGGTCTTTCCTCTGGGAATCCAGTGGAGAAAGGCTGATTGAGGTCCTCAGACTCTCTGATTACATCCAAGTAGGAATGCTTGGCTCCTCCCCTGGGTGGAGCATCTCACAAAGGGATGATGTAATTTTATCAGTCATGCAGCGGGACTCAATAGCCCATTAACACAAGACACCTCCTTGGAGGGAGGACGGGTTGTGGAAGAGATAAAGAACACTGCCCCACCTGGTTTTAACAGATGGCAATGGATTACGTACTTTTGGTTACATCTTCGCTGCAACCCAAGACACCCACTAAGTCAGTTTCCTACTTCCAACTGCAACAAAAAATGCTATCTGAGCTAAAAAAAAAATAACACAAAGATAAGTGGAACTTCCCTGGTTAAATTTTTATGTTTCAACTAAAATTACTAAAGTCAGCCTTTCCCACAGTAAGAACACTAAAAACATTTCTCACCTCTATCCAGCTTCTTCTTGTCGCACAATGTGAGAAGCTGGGTATTAGAACTCTGCTGTGTGAATACCTGTTGCAGTTAGTTACCAATTACTCTGTTAGTTTCTGCATAAAACAAAGGATTGACTTCCGGAAATGGACTGGCAAGAGGCCCAGAGGTTGACTGAAACCCTAATCACCCTTATCATTTCATAACAAAACATTTGACACTTTTGTGCAGGACCGTGAGAAACTGAAATGTTATGGTTCATGGTTTAAATGTTGTTAAAAGCACCAAAGTACTTTTGTCAACTGTAGCAAACTGTAAAAAGAAGCAACTGCTCATCTGTGACCACCAAAACCCACTCATCCCCAATGCCTCCTGATGGGAACCAGACTGTGAGTTACTGGACTGTGAATTAAGCCACCTGCCAGAAACTTGAGATAAGATAAAGGTGGTAAATTATTGTCCAATTATCTCAGGTCTAAGAAGAAGTAAACAAGCCTGGAGGGAGAAGAATGTATCCACAAAGAAAGGCATTCTCAGCAGCTGTGTGGAAAGTCCTCTCTGTCTGGGTTAGGCAGGGGTGGCCACAACTCACAGACTCATCTGCTGATGCCAGGTTTGCACCCCACCCTTGAGGAAGAGGCTCTAACCCTGCAAGGCGAGATAGTGACTCTTACCATGCTAACTGCCCTCCCTTACACACCTCACTCAGTTGTAAAACTCCCTTCCTACCTCTGGGGAAGGCCAGATGGGGCTTTACCCTGATGTGAGGCAGCTGTCAGGTCTTAGGAGGTGTGATAAGCCATCAAAAATCCCCAAGGCACACTCAGACTCATTTCTGGGGCCTTCTACCAGCAGTCCCCAGGTGATCGAAAAGTAAAACTCTGATGACGATGGAAGAGATGGGACTTGCTTCCATGCAAGAAATCATTTATTGATTACAATAGGATACATACCTTTCCAGCTGTAGCTAAAAATAGCACTAACAATAACATTTATGTTTCCTAATAACATTTGTTTAATTATAGCTTTGTACAAACCAACACAGGCATGTACAAACTGCATGATTTCTTGCAAATTAAGCATACCAAGCGTACAGCATTATGGCTTGCTTCCCTCTTCAGAGTTCTTCTTTCTATTGCCAAGGCTTATGACCTAGCAGAGTTACCACATCCACTTCTGTTATGAATTTAGCAGTGCTCTCACTTCTGCTCTCTAACTATTCCCATAAAACCCCTCTGCCCAAGGGAGGTACCTAGGCATTCTGTCTGAGTCTGAGTACATTTTAAGCCATTGGACATTGTGTTTCAGGGACTTCCCCCACACCTGACAGGACAAAACTGTGACCAATGCTTTGACCAAGACACTGAAATTGCAACAACCAAGTCTTGTCACAAGGTCCTCCAGGTAGTGACGTCTTTCTACTCTCATTTCTTCTCTTTCTTTTCCTTGTACATTTTTTAAAGTGATACCTTTAAGCTTTCATGTGGCTTTATAACTATATATAATAATAACAACCAAAATGGCTGCTGCTTGCTTTTCCTTGCAACCAGATTGTTCTAAAATAATTATTTATATATATATATATATATACACAGAGGGAGAGAGAGAGAGATAGAGACATTTATTTACAAACAACAATCAACCAGTCATTGGTGCCATTTCATTCTTAATAATACACCCTGAGGAATCTATCAACGAAGACCCGGGTTACCCTTGCCTTTAAGAAGGATACCACCAGCAATAACATTTTAGATAGTCTGGACATCTCCCCTTGCTGTTTGTAACCAAATGATCAGCACTGTTTTAATAATTAAGTAGTCTTGACAAAAAACACAAGGGAATTAATCTATCACAGCTAGTAGCTCTTTCTGCAGAGTCAACCAAATTGTACCAACTATTTTAAATAATTGGTAGAAGCTTTTCCTGTGGATGCATGCGTTGACAGATGCCTTCAACATAATTTGAAATAATTGATAGAAATGAATCCTACATGTGCTGGAGTGGCCACATGAAATTGGAGGTGACTTGAATTGCAAGCATCCGACCAAATGAGAGATTGAGAATTTCCTCTGACCCAACTGAAGTTGTTATTGTAAGGACCCTTACATTGGAAGCTCCATTCACCATCTACACAGTGTCCAACCACTTTGAAAGATTCAGAAAGAGAAAGAGAAATATAGAATTATCATCTCTCACAATAGTACATTTCATACTCTTCTAAATGTGCCTTTAAACCAGAATGAATCAATATTTTATGATCCCATACAATGAGACTAAAAAGAAAATACAGAAATACAGAATTATCCTCTGCAAAGTAGCTCAATAAATCAAGGATTTTCTGTTCAACAAGAAGCATTGTCTGCTAAAGTTTGTACAGCAAAAAAATCCCAAATAGGTGGAGCCAAACTCCTAAGAAGTTCTTAGGAACTTAGAATCTTCTTTGGAACAGAAGTTATTAGGGAGTATTTTTCACAGAAGACACTAACTATAAGGACACCATATGATTATACTGTAATTTTGTTAAGAAATCAGATGTAACAGGTAGTTTGCTGTGCTTCTCCTCCATCCTGAATATGAGAATTAAATCTACATCCATATCTCTGTTATGTTTGAAATAGCATACTCTGTGTAATCATCCATTCTTGCTGAAAAGATATGGAGGCAATAACTTCCTGCTGAGCAAAGAAACACTGAAAATTCAAATGTTTTTCAGGAACATACTAATTTTCATTTTTAAGGAAAACGTAAATGTACTGTTCTTTTGTGTTTAGGTCATCACTATCAAAATATTTTATTAAAACCCCATTGAATGACAAAAAAAATTATTTTGGTTTAATTCTCCTGTCTCTTCTCATTTTTACGTAGGATCATTGAGTTTCAAGATTCACAAAATTCTGCATATTGTAAAGGATAACAGAATTTATGATATTTTCTTAATTTGAAATGGTATTTCAAAAGATTGAAATGCAAAGATTTATTTTAATTTTAAAAAAGTTTTTGTTTCCTTTTCCTTTATTCTTTTTTTTTTTTTTTTTTTTTTTTAATTCTGGAAGACCTTTCTCTCACTGTCTTTCTCAGTCTCTCAATTTATTTTAGTCATGTTATTGTCAACATGAATGAGCAAAGTTGGTTGAAAATGTCCCACTTATCTAAAAATGTCATAGAAATTACTATGTCTTCTTTGGCTTCAGTGAAGCATCACAACCTTCTATGAATAATCCACCTTTCTTTACCCATGACATAAAGTTAGCATTACTTTTAGATATTCATATTTACTATAACATTCTCTATCAGCAAGGTTTAACTGACATAGTTGAGGCAAAATAAAACATTTCCACAACTTTAAAATAATTGATGGGCAATTTAAAAATTTTTGTTCTATAAAAACAATGCCTTTTTCTGCCTGAAAGGAAATACGAAAACGAACACTATCCCAAGTAGAGGATTTTTATGTTCTTGGCAGATTAAAAAAATATTTACTGGTAGACCACTAGCATAAGTGGTTGTCACACAATATTATGGGAAGAAGAGATTTCTGGCTCTCTTGGAAAAATACAAACAAGTAGCAAGTAAAGGTTTATTTAGCTCTTACAGAGGGTCTAAGTGTAAAGCAAGAGAAGAGTCAAAACACAGAAAGTTTCTGTCCTTTACTAACAGTAACTAATATAAATAACAAAAGGAAGACTTTGGACACCAGCATTCCCTTTATTTCTTGTGGTTTTTTTACCTGTGTTGGAACTGGTTCTCATGAGATTATTTCACCATTTGAACAACAGGGGAAATTATGGTCACATAATATTTCATGATAAAAGAGTACACAAAATAATACCTTTTACACTCTCTAAATATACATTTAAACCAGTAGTGAATCAATATTTTATGATCCCATACAATGAGACTGAAAAATCTTTCTCTCCAGCATGCTTTACCTAAAGGGAGGAAATGAAAAATGGTCTCTAGCTTATCTCTAACTGCCTGCCTACCATATTAATGCTGTATCTGGAAAAATGGTAAAACTTAATACATGCATGAAAGCCAGAGCTTGCTTGAAGAAAGAAAAATAATTCAATGCTCTATAAACAGCATTGCCAATTCTTCCATGGACAATCATCAGTAGCAGTTGTTGCAATAGGAACTGTGTCCTTGAACTAAGGTAACTTGATAGGCAAAAATCTCCTCAACTTTCTCTGAAACTTTAAAGCCTGAAGAAGACAAATTATTCTCATTCTGGTTTATTTTCTGATTCTCTTTTTTTCACTAGTGCAAGCCATTAGTCCATAGGCTCACTATTCCTACATACATGTCATAGTTCTTTGTTTTACAAAACACAGAAACTCCTCAATCATTTAACCCCCTCCTAGTCCAAAGCAAAATGTGTGCGCATCCATGGACCTTATTCAAGTTAGACTTTATTTATGTTTTACAAAAACTTGAGGAACAGTCATGATAAGAAAACACAAACTGTGTTTATTGAACTTCATAGTAGAAATACATGTATGTATGTATATTTAGATTTACATATAAATTGAAGGTGAAACCTTTAGCTAAGAGATGGTTACAAATACATTATAACAATGGGAAAAAACATGGGAAAAAAGGTGTGCCTCAACCCTAAAACTCTTCTCAGCATTGCTGACAGCTAGCACAGAACACGTGTTACTTGTATTCAGGAATTCTGAAGCTGCTATTAAGATTACTGAGTGTCACTGTTTAACACCAGCCAGCAGCTAAACCCCACACAGTCCCTCCTTCACTCCTCCACAGTAACATGGGGGAGAGAATTGGTGGGGTTAAAATGAAAAAACTTGTGGGTTGGCATAAAGACAAAGTTTATTAAGTAAAGCAAAAGCCATCACACAAGCAAACCAGGGAATTTATTCCACAATTCCAATCAGCAGGCAGGTGTTCACTCATCCCGAGGAAAGCATGAATCCATCTCACAGAAGGGTGACCTGGGATGACAAACACCCTCTAAATATTCCCCACTTCCTTCTTCTTCCCCCAGTTTTATGAGCATGATGCCATGTGGTCATTTGGGGCCAAATGTCCTAGCTGTGTCTCTTCTCAACTTCTTGTGCACCCTCGGCCTCCTCAATGGCAGGGCTGTACAAAAAGAAGAAAAGGCCTTGATGCTTTGCAAGCCCTACTCATAAATTACAAATCCTTCTTTATATTAACAAGAACTTTTTCATCAGAAACACAAAAGACAGACACATGCTAGCCACTGTGAAGAAAATTAACTTTATTCAAGGCCAAATTAGCACACTAAGTTTTCTGATGATGCTGTTTCCACTGACTTAGGAAAAATATTGACATCAGCAATATTTTACTGCAAGCAACATCTTACTTTCCTTGATATTGGTAACAAAGATTGTTCCAGCAAGAGTTGAATGTCAAACCAGGGATAGTTTCACAGAAAATTGAACTCTACTGATCTGAAAAAGGTATGAAGGCCGTCTTTTGGGTAAAGCAGAACTTAACACTGAACCTGATTCCAAATGCTGTGAATTACAAGGCAGTTCCAGGATGGTAACTGTTCCCTTATGTCGTGGTTTTAAAGCACTAGCTAAAAAATCACTAGAAAAATTTACTTATTTCTTGCTGTAAGATATGGATTAGGAGAAGGGCAAAACAGGCTTAAAACTTGAAAGGCATAAAGAAAGTTTTTAAACAAAACTACAAGAATAAGAAACCAGAATAAAACCTCCAGAAACCTTTTCCCCCACCACCCAACCATTCTTTTGTCCAACTGACAACATAGAGCCAAAACCTGGTGGTTAAAGTAGTCCCAAATATATATAGCTTTTTATCAGCCTTTGTAGAGAAAAAGAAGTTCTCTTCTGTCATTCTATGGAGAGCTTTTCACAAGAAAGCCATTTTCTCATGGTTTTCTATTTTTCTGATGCCAGCCGCCCAGGAAACTCTGCCATCAGGCCATACTCCCATTTCACACCACTCTGAGGTGTGTTCTTGGGCCAAGGGGTGTCATTTTAAGGATGAATTATTCAAAAACAAAAGTTCTCTTCATCTGTCTCTGTGATCCTCTCTGGAAACAGAAGTTTTCTCTTTGTCTCTTAAGGGCCACAAGTCTTCAGCAACTCTCACTTCTCTTTTTCTGTTCCAGCATCTCATAGGATCACAACCTATCTTCACCATTTGCTCAGTTCCTTCAATGAATAACTTTTGCTTAGATCCACACTTTGAAATACTTCACCCCCCACCCCAAAATACTCTTTCATGAATTAAAGGAGTTTTTTCAGAACATTATTGTTAATCTCCACAGTTTTAACAAAATAATATTTCAGCTCATTATTTCAGCTTATTAGTGCATCTTCTTATTCTCTTTCCATCTGAGGCTAGATTCTTTTCCTCACTGGCTTTGACAGTTTATGCTGTCTCTTTACATGTTGATCACTCTCTCTTCCCCTCTCTCTGGAAAAAGGATTAATCTGCAGATCTCATCTGGGTAGTGAAAGGGTTAAAATCTGACTCAAGCAGCAGGTATTCATGGTGCCGAATTTCGGCTCAGCAGCCTAGAGCGAGGGGGCCCCCTGGGAAAAGCTTCAGCCACTCCGGAGGATTCCTGGGAGGCCACAGCTGAGCCCGGCCCAGCCTGGTCGAAGCCCCGCAGGCTCCATCTCCTGCCCAGGGACCGCGGCAGGCCCAGCCCAGCCCTGCCCGGGCCGCATGGCCTGGGAGGGGACGAGAGCCAGCTGGAGCTCTGTTACCTTTCAAAGCCAGAAGCTAAAGAGAGAGTGAGAAATTCCTGGGCTTAGGTTTTAAAGGGTGGTGTTCACAGCTTGATCTCACTTTTCAATGGTCAAAACTACTGTCAATTCTCAGAAATGGTCAGTTATTGGCCAGGAGAAAAAAACTCCCAGCAGCCTCCAGCAGCCTTAACTTCCATAGGTGTTTCCTACTTTTTTCTTAAACGTCAGTCTACTACGTCTTACTTTCTAGAAAGGGATGAAGAAAGTTTTTCTTCATAATTTCTTCCAAACTGAGAAAGGGCCCCTCACCTCTGCCTCTTATGGTTTGGAGAAGTAGGAGCCTGAGGTAGAAGCAGCAGACGGGGAGTTTCTGTCTCACTACATCTTCCTCCCAACAAATACAGGGATCAAATCCTTTCTTGCAGGGAGAAGGAAGGTAGTCTGCATCTAACTTTCTTTACATTTCCTTGTAGGAATATTTCAGACTCCTCTGGCCTGAATATAGCAAAAATATTTCCTCATAGTCCAAGATTTTGGTCCTGAGATATCTGAGAAATGGCCTTGATACTTAAGGCCAGCCCACATACTGTCTTACCATTTGAAGCTGATTCTTTTGTAAGTACAATTGTATAACAGTATAATAGCTTCAGCACTGAAATATCAAGGAAATCCATAAGTATATTTTAGATCATTTAGAGTTTTGATTGCCATACACAGGACTCATTATTTTACTGCAGTCTGAGAGAGACTGGAACGGGGTCTTAGCAATCAGACTTCAGGAATAGAAAATTTAGTGAGTTGATGCCCATTAGAAATATTCTTAAAATTTTATTTCTGAAAAATCTGTAGTTTGCTGATTTTTCAAGAATGGGAGAACATTCAGTGCTTTTTCCTTTTTCTGTACTAGATGTGACTGAATGTTACTGAGGAAGGGGTCTAAAAGTAGTATACCATTCCATTATTTGAATCTGAAATGAATTGGCAGAGTGAAATATTTGCCTCATGAGCCTCAACTAGGTCCTTTGAAAAAAGGGGAAGCATGAAGCACCTTCATGGATGAAGCTTATCACTGGGTTGATTAATAGACATACTTGGTCTTCAGTTTTAACAGGGGAATTTTCCTTCAAACCCTCTTGAGATTCTCCTCTCTCTAAAGACCACAGAAGCTCATGTAATTTCTCCATCTGATTAAAATTAACCTGGAAGATTGCTAGTCACTGTATCTTATCTTTTGGTTTTGAGGTGCTACTTAAAACACTCCTCCTCAGATCCTGCTACGCATATCTGCATTAGAGCACATGAAGAAATGATAATCCACTCATTTTGGCTCATTTAATCACTTCTAGTGTAATAGACAATAATAACAAAAAAACCTACATGATCCTGAAGAGAAAACCAAAAAGAGAAAGGAAACCTGACTTCCAGGTGCATTTTTTTGTGTCTTTATCACTACTAACACATTGGAAAACTATGAAATAAACTAATCTTTATAAGGTGCAGATGTGACTGAAAATTTAATAGGACCACTCATACTAACTTACCTAAAATGAAGCAGAAGCCATAATTAGACTACTTAGGCTTTGCTCTCAACCCCAAACAGTATGCATTATCTAAATGCCATTTGAATTGAGAAAGTACAGTGGTTCTAACTGCCTTACCAAATCTGTTAAAATGTTTGCAAACAAAGTACAGGAAAAATAATGTATTTTTTGTAAAATGAAATTCACATCAATGCAGAATGCCCTCTGTGCCCCATGAAAGCCAAATTATATCATTCTAATCAATGTTCATTCTATTCCATATTCAGGATTTTGAAAGTATTTTTCTTTGTAAATACTCTATATTTACAATGTCATAAAGCTGTCTGTGCAGTCATTTTGCCTTAAAATAAGTGTTTGTATGTATGTATGTATGTATGTATGTATGTATGTATGTATGAGAGTTCACTGAAGGAAGTCAATAATTGCAACATTATTAAAAAAAAGAAAGGTTAACTTGGTTAAGACACAAAATAGGAAAAAAAAAAGAAAAGCTAAACCATGTATACTTACCCAGCAGACATAATTTTTAGAGAAACAAACAAGAAGTCTAGGAGGAAAATTTACTTTTAAAAAATCCCAAATGTCAAATAGGAAATAAAAAAAAAAAAAAAAAAAAGGTCCTGTAGCACTCCTCTGCCCTGCCCCTTGGTATCTATTGGCTGTTCTCTGTGTATAACTTTGGCAATATAAGATAAAACAACTGAACTTCTGGGGCTATGAATTTTAGCAATATTAGCAATAACTGCTATTTAAAAACAACAGAATAATTAATAAACAGAAAATAAAAATAAATAAAAATACTCATCATATTTGGATATAGTCCCTAGGCAGACATTCTTTGAGTGAAAGAAAAGACATCAGCTACACAGAGACTTTTGCTCTCTTTGGCTGAGATTTCCATGCAAGCTCATCACGTTCCAGACACTTTTCCCTAAGCATATTTCAATTCCTTGATTCTTCTTCCACTTCATAAATATTGTCATTTATATTTCAGTGGGATAAATCCATGAGTAGGCATGTGCTAACAGAGTTTGCTGGTGGCATAAATTGAGTTTGCTGGTGGCATAAATTGAGTAGGCATTTAAATAAAGCTTGAATAGCAAAATATATTATAGAAAAAAACTGAATGCTCCAGAGAACTAAAGTAACAGGGGCAGAACAAAATGCTGTGATACAATGAAAACAGTGAATTTAGTTCTTACAGTGCTGTTGCTCTAAAGGAAAAAATAAATATGCTAGTTGCAACCAGAAGACAGAAGACATTTGATCTTAGAGCAATAGATGTAGAGAAAGTAAATATATAGCAGAGAGCGTTTTCCATTACAAATAGCAAGGTATTAATTAAACCATGCTTGCCATTACAAGGACCCATTGCCATTATCATGTGGGACATTGTTTTGTTCAACCCTATTTGAGAAAGACATATTTACACTTCAAAAGGTGTCAACAACAGAAATTAGAAAGACACAGAGAATTGCTTTTTTTCTGTTTTGGCTGGAAGCTGAAGAGAATTGGCTGTTTTAATCAACAAAAATAAAGACTGAAAGAAGATACAAAATGCTCTTAGGAGAGAGGTAGAAGCACATGGAAGGAGAAGCTCTACTTAGTATGAAGGGTGACTATGTGTAAGGACTTAAAGAGCAGTTACCAGTCTCAAAACACTCATAAGATAAGCCACCACAAAAGGAACTTAAAATAAGCACAAATGGCACAGCAGGAAGGAGCTAATTCCATGCCTAACAGAGGTGAAGGTTTGGTTAGCACCTGGATAAAAGTTACCATGATGACAAATTGTGGGAAAGGAAGCAAGTGCCTATACAGGCTGTCTCGAGTTATGTGAACAAAAACTATGCCCTGTGGATACCTGTGACTTGGACTGTATAAATGGTATCTCCACAAGAATGACTCTGGGACACCCACCACCAAGAAAGCCAGGGTTAAGAAGGACCAGCAGATTGCCACAGGGATTCATCTTGTGGTGATATCTTTCTACTTAATCCATTTCTCTCGGTCTCTTGTTTTCCTTCTGCCCTTTTCCTGTTTCTTTCTGCCTTTTTCTCTACCTTATTTACTGTCAACCTACATTTAATGTTAAATAAAATCTGTGCTATTGATTAGGCACATGGTCTTGTTTTCACCTTAATTCAGAGGCATCTCTTAATAATCAAATCATTAACAGTGTGAGGGAATGAAAAGAATTCAAGTCTGGAAACCAAAAGCAGTTTCCTATGGGAGGGCAACCCTCTAACTTGAACCTCCATCCTATGCCCTTGGGCCACTGGCATACTATAGAGCTTGCTCATGTCTGTGGTGCAAGGGAGGCTGCATGTGACTGGTTTCACATTTGCCTTACTTTGTGACTTGTTTCTTCCTACTCTGCATCAGTTTATATGATGAAGTAGACAAGTGGATCCCCATTAGCAGGAATGACTCTTGGGTGTAGGGAATTGCAGACCAGCATTTAATCTGCTGCTTCTTTTCTAGCACCATTAGGCCTAAATACCTCTGAAAATATTACTCCTACAGCTTTGCTGTAGTTTCACCTGTTTTACAAAATTGTACTTGTACTTAACATCTTCTGTTGGTTGTTTCTTTATGTGAAGATTCATTGTGTTCTAGTAGTAGTCTAGCACAAGTTAGACCAAAGGATTAGTGAAGCTTTTATACAGTTTTGTTATCAATTCTGCACTTATTACACTTCTGAACAACATTAACTAAAACAAATCTATTTAGTTTGGACTAATTGTTCAGCCTATCTGTCAAACTTATACTTCCCACCTCCTGTATTAAAAATAAGTGATGAATTTAAGGGTCCTTCCCTTCACTGGGTTGGCTTTTTCAAGGTCTGAGGCTGAGATGGAGCAGCCCCTCAGCTACCAGTCCCCAGCTGATTTGTCTCCTGTCCATGGTTCTCTCTGATTTAGTTTGGACTAAAACCAAACCAGCTCAAGAGAACCAAAAGCTGCCAAAGGACTGCTGCCACAGTCTCCAAGGCCAGAAAAAGGAAGAAAACCTTCTTGCCTGAGCTACCTAAGCAAGCTAAGCAAAGGAAGAGGGCCCAATCGGCTCAGAACCCAGAAGCCTGGGGGTAAGGCTTTTAGAAAACCCGCTGACATTTCAAATGGCAAGCAGTCATCATGTTCCAGCATAACACAAATTATCCACATGGAATTCATGCTCTCTGGTTTGTTTTTGAGTTTGCAGTTGCAATATCTTACCAAACTTATTAAAAAGAAAGTTCTCAATAACTAACTTCAATAAAATAAGAAGGAAAAGAGCTTTCCTTTCCTGTTTCAGTATCCTGTCTCTTGTGCCTTGTTCAAAATTTTGAGTTCAGAGCACTAATAAAGAGAATAAAAGGACAAGCTTAGCAGAATGCATTTGGGGGTAAATGGTTGCAATCCCTTACACTTTTTCTTTTCATCAAAACCGGAGACTGAAGAGAACTTAATTCGTGTGTTTGCTTATTGGCACTCAAAAGCAGCACACTTTTCTGATCATAAAAATGTAAGAACATCAAGAATTGTGATGATAGTCTGTGGGAAAAATAGCATGTGAGTGACTAGATAACTTCTGTTCGAAAACATATCCTTTAGTGCCACTGGAACACAAAGGACTTGTTTCTCTTCAACAAATACATCCTTCCAACAGTCAGACGTGGGGTAAAAGGAAATGAGAAATGTAGCCAGTTAGTCCAGATGAAATTGGAATTTTGCAATCACAAATATAAAGGTAAACTTTATTTTCAAAGGCAAGTGGGAGGAAATGGAGTGCTACTCACAAATCCTGCTGTTATTTGCTGTAAATCCACATGCATCTATTTAATCCACATAACTTTACATCTAAGTATTACTTTTGGAGTTTGAGCCAAAATCCAGGGAAAGATCCGATTGCATGCCTGCAGTAAGGTGTCTAAATGTATAAATTTGTGTGGTTATTAGAACTGCTGAAGAGTTGCCATTCCATTTGTTGTGGAGGAGTTTTTAAACTGTTTAGAACTCATGAAATTTGGGCCAATTAATTCCATGCTTTCTCTTCAGGTTTCATGGCTAATTCAGGAAACCAAATTTGACCAAATTGTGCTTATAGTAAAAAAAAGAATCATATTGAACTTAAAAGCAACCATCACTGTACCTTTTGTTCTTCAGTCACTGAAGTGTGACCTGGTCAGTAAATGGCATCAAGTTAATAATGGCTTGATAATTTACAAATAGAATACAGTGAAATTGTTTGTTTATGTTTAGGCACTGTGGTGTGATGAAAACAAGTGCAACAGCAAAGATCACTCATTCACTTTGCTGTTGCCCATGAGACTCCAACATTTAATTTCAGACTTGAAAGGGTTTGCCTTAAAGATAACTCAGAAAATATTTGGGTTTACTGGTGAAAGCAAGAAAGGTTTAGCTGTTGTGTAGTGTGTGTAATTTTTAACACCAGGATTAGAGGAATGTAAGAAGTTGCTGAAACTATAACCTTTGTAGGTAGTTGTTTTCAAGGGGAAGAAGGTTTTCCTCAGATTTACAGATAGAGGTTGCTTATGGAAGATGGTTTTCTGAAGAAGATATGTACCTTCTCTTGTGGTCCTCATTACTCCTTTTGCTTCAAGAGAAGAAATAGTAGGCACACTATGGGGAGGCAGGTATCAACAGGATAGCAATTTGCACTGTGTCAGGTAGAAGTGCACACCAACAGTGCAATTTTGTCTATATATTCTTGGCAAGAAAATAATAACAACTTTAATTATAAACTGTTCTAGTATCATTCAGTTACATAGAAGTAGAAGACTGGGTTAATACAGGAAAAAGAATGAGTGAGGACAAGAGACAGCAGCCTACGCTCCTGAACTACACTATATCATTCACAAGTGGAAAATTGCAGTTATGTGTCTACTTTTTCTTCTCATGCAGTGCAAAGTCCTCAAGCATTACAAGTCCTTATAGAAGCATCTATTTAAAAGTTTTTGACGAGAACCATTATTTAAATTCTATGGAAATCTAATTTTCTATTGTTCCACATTTTTATGTCAGTTAAAAAGCTCAAGCAAAAGGATCAAGAAATACATGAAGTGCAAAATGGAAATGACAGTCTTGAGACACAGAGACTTTCTTCTCTGTGCTGATTTAGTATCTTGATTCCTCTGCAACCTTAAAACAGAGTTAGTCTATAAAAGCTTATTTAGTGCACAAAAGGTCGCTCTTAGGCTTCACAAAACTGCAAAATGTTCCAAATAAAGATCAACAAAAAATTCGCCATCTGGGTTAACCACTTACTGATGTATCCAACAAATTTGCAGTTGTTCTGTCTAATGTTCACATGGATACCCATCTGTAATATTTCCTGTAAGTTTTTCAACAATTAAAGGGAAAAAATGTTAAATGGAGAGCTAGAAGGGCAAAGTTTGTTATGTTCTGAGATTAAAAAAAAATCTTTAAAGATTTGTGGGCTTTAACTAGTTCTACTTTAGTTTTTTCATTGAAGGAATCTAGAAATACAGAGTAGTAAAGAGTATTCTGACTTCATCTCAGAGTGATATAACAAATTAGGGTTGCAAATGAGTGTGGGTTTGTTTGGGATTTTTGTTAGGATTTTTAAGTCAAAATTACCTCTTATGATGTAAACAATGTGACAAATGTAAACTAGGAGTGAGCTTCTTGCACACACATCTCATGTATTCTTCCTTAAAAATATAGGCAATCCATGTAGATGAGAGCATTAACTAGCTATTCCAGGAAGCTGACTAATGGAGAGGAGTGGTGTGTTTACAGAGTCAAGCAGGCCTTTTTGGTCAGTGTAGTGCATCACACAGCAGAAAAAAACAAGAACAGGAGTGGTGAAACTGTAATGAGGCTTTATTTCCACTAATTCATATATTTTCAGAGTGGAACAATGACAATTACTTCTGATTCACCAAGATTAAAATTACAGCTTGTTTTTCTACCATAAGTGTACTATTATTATTACTATAATTATTTTCTTACAGTCAAAGCTTCTCTAATACCTCAAAAATGTAATATCAGCTGCAGTGCTAAATTCCACAGTTAAAGAGTTGCTCACACATTCTACTGCAGGTATCTTCTTTCAGTTACCAGAGGGCCTTACAGTAACCCCATTTGCTATGGTCTGGGAAGTAGGAACACTGACAAATAAAGAGGCAGACATATTTACCCATGTGCATTTGCTTTGGTTATATTTCTAATAGGCTCAATTGCTTAAGGAACCTTCGCTTTCCATCTAAACCTTCGTCACACTTAAATCTAATTTTGATGCCCTTTTGCTCAGTTAAGAGGCAGAGTGATTGATCTGGGATTGGGAGCAAAGGACTGCTGAAAATGCTTTCCCTCTTGTAATTTCTGTGGCACCTTATAGCCTTGGTGTTTTCCCTTCACAAAATGAAGGACAGGAAAAGGAAAGGACAATGGTCTTGGATGTATTTTCAAACTGTAACCTTTCTTGTCTCGTATGCGGTCTGCAGCTTTGTGGTATGGTGATAGATGGGATCTGCCACTTCTGTGTAAAAACTGAGAAAATCAGCTGTTTGTAAAGTCTCATGTATCTGCTGTAGCACTGCAGATGGGCTGAGAGAGGCTCTTGCTCTTGGAGCAGAAATAAGCCACTCTTTGCTTACTGCTTTGCAGTGGCAGAACCAGCATAAGTCAAAGGTTTTTATCCTTAGTACTGCTACCCTCTCCCTGAACAGCAGAGGCCATTTTCACCTAAGCCTCCTTGTTTCTCCAGTTAATTTTTATTTCTTTGACTTTAGAAGAGCATATACAAAGACCTCTCAAAACCCTCCCTATGAAATAACTCCCTTTTTCAGATTCTTCCTCAAATTTTCTTCCTTCATTTAAAATGACTAGGAGTAATTTTAAAAAGGACTTTAAAAAGGACTAGGAGTCCTAGTCAATACCCTGTTACTTTCATAGAACATCAAACTAGATGGGTGTTCTTTAACCAGCTAAATTACATTATTTTCCTTGAAGGAATTGCAGCTTTGATACAGAAATATGATTGATATTTCTTCTATAAATCAATAAAACCAAATTTGTTTCCAGCACAGGTAGAAGAATTGAGAATACAGTGTAGTTTGGTACTTTTATTTATTTTCTTTGCTCTCATGTAGATGACCCTTGTTTATGTTGTGTTAAATGTAAGACTAAAAGCTCATTGAGGCAATCACTGCATCTCTGCCTCTGTGAGGAACTTCGAAGCCTAGGGACTTCTCCTGTAATAAGTCATCCACACAAAACAGAATCGGGATTTTATGGTCTAAGGATTTCTTACAAGGAACAAAGAAACAAATAAAAACCCCAAAACCACAACAACAAACTGAAAAAAACAACCTCAATCCAAAACAAAACCACAAAAAAGCCCCCAAAGAAACAAAACCCAAAAAATCAAAAACCAACCAACCAACTAAAAAAAAAATGAGACCAAGACCAAACAAAGAAATCAACCGACCAACCAACCAACCAAGCAAAAAACCCAAACTAAACCAACAAACAAACAAACAAAATCCCAACAAAAATCAACCAAATAAATCTAGCAGGTTGGCCTATCCAGTGAGTTGAGGTATAGTGAAGCCAGCTATACAAAACATTAGCCCTGAAGATACTGCACTCTAAAGAGACAAGAATGGGGAATATTTTATTTATTGTCCTTCTGTCATTGTTTAAATACTTACCTGATTTTCTAAATACTTACCTGATCTTTATGTTCTGGTTTTGCTTTTGGTTTTTTTTACCCTCTGAAAGAGTGTGCAAGAGTACTGTGAATAAGAAAAAAGCTTACATATATTTCTGGTTTTGAGATGCAAACCAGTCAGGAAGCACTATCTTCATAGGCATAGAAAAGACCCATCCATGTGTTAAAAAAGAAAGAAAGAAAGAAAGAAATTTTGATGTTACATTTGCTGGAATTGTCCAGTTTTCTGTTCAGTAACAATGTCAGTTGGCAAGCATCCCATCATAGACGTACATGGGTGTGTGCAAACCTGTTTAGTTCATCTTTAATTGAAACTCTGAAATAAGCCACTTGGCACTGAGAGGCTTTGCTAAACTCCCAATCTGACTCTCAAATTAGTGCAGCTGACCCTGCTGTACTTAGCTGCTTGCATACTAACTAGGTGATCAATTTTTCTTTTATTGTAGTGCTTAAAAATGTGTTGTCCTGCTTCATTGTACTCTTGTTCTTAGTCTTTCATGAATAATTAGCAATCAAAAAGGAAAGGTAGTTGGTTTTTTAAAGTAACTTCCCCATTAATCATCTGTGATTAGCTGCAAAATCCCCAGGGCTACTATCATTCTTTGAAGCTGTGCTTAGTATCATTTGGCTAGTTCTTGCCTGCTGACTATGCCAGTGATAGAACTGACATGGCCATTTAAAAGAAAACGCCTTGATCTGCTTTTTGTTCTGAACTTTCATTCTCAGAGTGCTGCACTGGTCCTGCACTTTTATTCACACACAGAAGCAGAAAAGAATCTCACTGAAATTTAACACACAAGAGCCTACACAGAAGATTCTAATACAGTTATGATTATCTCTTTCCACTTTCACATTAGAACTGTTGTACAATTATTAACTATGTGACCTCCAGAAAATCCTTGCAAGACAGGTAATTATTAGTTATTATTTGAGTTTCACACCCATTAAAAGTCTGACATGAAAATCCCTGATTCTGCAGCATTCTTAGCAGCAGCAACTGAACTGCAGAGGAAGTTAAGGAAATGTGTCACTTATGGGAAGCCCTTAATAGTTGATTTATACCCAAATGTTTATTACATGGCTGTATTTAATAAAGAAATATTCAACACCGGGAATCTCTTGCTAAAAGCAATAGGGCATCTGCAATTGCTCAGCATGGGTGCTGTCTCTATTAGATCTTAAAGATGAACAAGGCTCTCTTAAGCATCCTAATATATCTGGACTTGATGTTAAAATGAGAATTTGTTAAGTTTATGTCACTATTCCAGTTTATTCATGGACCCGTGCAACCTGCTCCAAAACACTCCCTTAAAGCTCTTCTCTACACTCCTCAGTACAAACAGCAGATCTGAGAAGCAAAGGTCCATAATTCTTGTTCAACAGACAAGGGCAAGTTGAGTATGAGGAAACCCCAAATACAGCTGTGTAAGACAACCATCCTCCTTCACAAACAAAGGACAGCACAGGGCTCGTTGAGCTTTCCCATGGGACAACAGGCTGCAGCCAGGATCTCCCTTTGAGCAGGGACATTTTTCAAGGTTAATCCTCGAGGCTGAGAGATTCCTTGTTGTAACAGATCTTTGGAAGGTGATCAAGAGGATCCTAACCTTTGAAATCCTGCCTAAGTGACATAAAGTGACCAGCTCCCAGAGTGACCAGCTCTGGGACTAAGTCTGGATGTAGCTGCATGTGACCTCCCCTCGTGAAAGAAGTTTAAAAAGCAGCAGGGTCCTTTCTGAACCTGATGACTCAACAGCACAATCTCTGATAGCTCTGCCTGACCCTGTCCTTTGTGCAGAAAACACTTAAGAGCTCTTTTCCATCGAATCTAATAAAACCCCTGTCACATTTACTATGAAACTTTGTTCAATCTCTGGTTTAGACCAATAAAATGTTACTGCTTCTCTCATATTACAAGGTAAAAATGCATCACCCTGGGGTAAATTGATGGAGTGTGTCTGTACATCTGTGTTTCAGTTATCTCTGGAAATACAAACAGGTTGGCGAGCTCTCTCCAAACAGCCTTTACAGCAAAAACTCCATGCTGCAGGATGGATTCCTCAAATATACTGCCTCCAGATTAGAAAAAATAGTACCTCTCATACTTGAGAAGGACAGTAAATCTAAGCAGTCAATACAGCCATCAACATCCTGACCCAAAGCTTTTGGTCAGGTAAGACGTTCATATTATTTTGGTTCTACTTCCTAGTCTAACAAAACACATACTTCTGTTTCCCAGCCTGGTCTTACCAGATCAAAGGTTCCTTAGTCCTATTTTAGCTACGCTTTTTATAATAAAATTAGTCTCTTGAAAGCCTAATTATATACAATTTTTATTTAAAAAAATAATATTAACTTTTAATTAGTTTATTTTTATATTTCATATTTATTGTTATAGGGACCTAAATATACTGAAATATTTGAGTAGCATACAAAAATAAAGGAAACCTCCAGGAATGTTTTTTTTTGCTCCAACACAGATACATATATGTATACACTATACAAAGACTGAGGAAACTGTCAACCAATAAAAACATAGCAAGGAATAAAGAAGTCACAATATTATTTGCCCAGTTTGAATTTTGCCTGAATAGAGAAACTGCCTTACTTTTTAGGAAAAAAAACCCCAAAGGTTACTTTTTGTTTCAAGTTATATCTATTCCAGAAACTTCTTTCGCGAAAGGCACTCAGTCCACAGACTAAACCATTAAAGAGCTATTGGCAGCTACATGAAGCTGACACAAAGGGCATGTTTTGATTTTTTAGAATCTATTTTTGAAAAGGCGTTTCTGTGAACAGAACCCTGGCATTTTTAGTAACTTAAATATGAAATAGAATTATTATATTTGTGGTATGTTTGCCAAAGTTATATTTCCATGAGTGTAAGCACTGTCCATAATAAGTATGGTAGAGACACCTAAGGAAGCTCTTCATGGAAAAGAAAATCTAAAAATTATGCTATACACTTGCTGAAAAATAACATATTATCATAGAGATATATTCCTCCTCTTTCATCTAAACATGCATCTTGCAAATTAGTAGTAGCTATTAGAATTTTGGGGTCTTGATTTATGTTATTTTGCTTTGTATTTGCAAAGAAATTATTTTACTTTTTTGATGTCCTGTATATTGCATCCAGCTGCTCAGTACTGAAGCCAAATATATGGATTTAAGGGCTAAGTTTTATCCCTTTTTTCTATTCAGGGGGTTTTTAATGAGAACACCCTAATTCAAAAAAATATTTGTTAAGGAAGGCAACACTTTCACTGCCTCTGTGACACGTGCTATGCTTCTATTAACCTTGCAGAAGAAAGAAGAGACAAGACCTATAAAGGACTTTCATACTTAACATTGCAGTTACATGTCCCTGATAAAGGGGAACCAGAATGAAGATACGCTGGCTCCAGAGTGCAGCTCTGGGTTCACAGTAGTTTTTCTGACAAGCAGATCCACTGAAATCTTATTTCCTATGGTGCTGTGCTGAACACAGATTTCTGACCATCCTTGTGTCATTCTCAAGAAGGAAAATGACTGGATAACCAAGCAAACTCTCTGCTCTTCTGCCTCTGTCACTGCATGTGGGAGTCACATTTCCCAGGTTACCCAGATGCCTCTGTTTTCTTTTTTCCACTTCCATACATCCACTACAGTTGAAAGGGACCACTTACTACCCAGGTACAATTGTCTGACACTGAGCAAATAATAAGGGCGCGCACTAGGAGATTTGGATCTATTAATTTTTCAGACATAAGCACAGACACAGCAGAGTTTGACCTTTTTAGAGGTTTCTAATGTCTTTCCTTCCAAATATTATTGCAAAAAAGCTACAATGCAAAAAGATTAGGCAAAATTCTCTCTGGTGTCTGACTAGATTTGCACTCACATTTCCCTGGAGGAATAGGTGTGTCTACCTAGAGGCAAATGTGGTGTTTCTGCTGGAGAAAGTCTTGCTTACATCTTACGTATTTGCTAAATATCAGGTTTATATTCAGAAAAGCAGTTGTTTGAATACTGAAATGCTTACCCTTGTAGACAACTTCAGTCTAGAACAAAATTTTTGGGACATCTCCTATATAAATTTTATTTTCAGGACTCAGTTTGGTTTATTCCACAGTAACATATTTTACCTATATTTTTACTTATTTTACATGCTAACAGGACAAAAATAGATTGAAGGAAAAACAGAACAGCCATCCTTTAAACTCATTAGAATGAAGCTGTGAACATTTTTAGTGTGATCTCTGTTGACCCAAATCCATAAAATCTCCATCTTATTTAAACTAAAAATAATTTATGCATAGTTTTCCTCATACCATGTCTGTTTTCATCTTGTACCACCAAGGACTAAGCTAGTGGGGTTTGAAAACTTATGTGTTTGTAAAAAATGACTTTGATATTTGAATGCTGACCAGTGCTGATATATGTGAAACAAACCTTATGTTTGAAGCAAATGGCAGTACCAATGACAGCCCCCTGTCCCATCAACAACCTCAAGTTTTACAATAAACAGAAAGTTTATTAGATGTAAAGTATCAAAACTATGATTCTCTTTTTGGATTTCCCCAAAATACAGAGTATTCTGCACTACCTAGATTCCACTGAGCATCTCACAAAACTGTTATTTGAAGAAATCTTTGATTGTTAGATCTTTAGACACTGCTTCTTATATAGCTGACTTTCCCTAGCTTTGGAAGAGCATTCTACTGTGAAAGGTTGTAGGAGAAGAAAATCAGACCATAGTTAAATTAAGAGCTACAGTCCCTACTGTCAGGAAGTTTTTATACCTTCAAAAAATGATGATGGTTGTACTTAAAGAAAGATGTGGAAAATGTGTGAAATTAGTAATTAATCATAAGATCATATAGTTGTAGAATGGTTTGGGTTGGAAAGGACCTCAAAGATCATCCAGATCTAGCCCCCCTGACATAGGCAGGGATACCTTGCACTGGAACAGGTTGCTCAGAGCCACATGCAGCTGGTCTTGAACACCTCCAGGGCTGGAATCCACAATCTCTCTGGGGGCAAACTCTTTCAGTGGTTCACCATCCTCACAGTAAAGAATTTCTTCTATGATCTTATCTAAACCTATTCTCATTCAGCTTAAGGCCATCTCCCCAAGTCTTATCACTACATCCCCTTGTGAAAAGTCCTTTTCCAGCCAACGAGAAAGGTTGGCATCCTTCAGGTACTGGAATGTGCTGTAAGGTTTCCTCAGCACCATCTCTTCTCCAGTCTGAACAGCTCCAACTCTCTTGTCTGCACAGCAGAATGAAGAACTAAGATCACAGAAAGTATTTCACTATTTGGAATATTGAAGGCATGGTGAATTCAGCTATACCTGCCAAGCATATTTTGACTTGGAATATTTCCTGAAACAAATTTCATGTTGCAAACCATTTTTTTTCTAAAAGCTACACAGTGATTGGTGGAAAATGGATTTACAGTATAAACTGGAAATGTCATATCTCTAATTTTCATTTGTCTAGACCATTTATCATCTTCGATACTTTTTATGTATGCCTATCTGCATTTCATCAGCCTTTCTGACTGCCTATTCATATTTTCTTTTCTTTTTCACTTCAGATTTTTACTCTGCTGTCATAAGCCATATAATGTCACCATCAGCTGAAGTATTAAAAAATAGTTAAAGAGCAAGAGTCTAATATTTAAATTTAATGTTTTGTTTCTACACCCAGTGCAGTCTTTAGGGAAAACCATAAAGAAAGAAAAAAAGTGAAAAAGAAAATTTTTTTGAGTAAGAAAAATGCTGAATTCATGTCTAGTCTTTTTTATTCAATCAGAAGTGTTCTCATATGCAGTGTAGGTGCTAAAATGGTCCTAAGTTTCCCATTGTTTCCCTGTACAGTATTAACAGTGGTTTGTTGACTGGAGGTCACAAAAAGGCATTCATTAGTTGAACTAAGCAATCATTTTTTTTTAGCTCCAAAAAGCTTAGAACAATTCATTTCTATTTAATTACCATGAATAGTTCTTTTAGAGTTTCCTAATAATGAATACCTTTTCTCACTGAAGTGGCATTGATCACAAATTTGCACTGTTGCGTACATGATTCAACATGACAAATGTCACAGATCAGATTTTCAGAGCCACTGCTTTTGCATAAGTATAGCGAAATCAATTTAAAAGGCAATCCATACTACATGTGTAGAGAAGTAGTTATTAACACAGTATTATAAAGAAGTCAATCCCTCTGAGAAGATTTACTTCTGTTAAGTAGAAGTATGCAATTTATTTCATTAACTAAAAAGAGGTGCACTGACTTCTTTCCCTTTTTACTCCCATATTACCTTTTCCTTAATCCTGGTTCACAATCAGTGCAGTGAATGTCACGAAAGCTAATCGATCCATTTCAGTTTAGAAAAAAATGCCCCCAATTGATGTTTTAGGTGTCTTTTTAACAATGTTAAATGGCTGGAAACTGTTGAAGTGAAAGACTTTTACTGCTTGCTGCAAGTGAATAGTGTAAACAGTATTGATCTGCTATGAGGGCTTTACAGTAGAGAAACGTTCAGTACATTATTTAAAGGATAAATATCTATTTGATTTATTCCTAGCTTTTATCCAGACATTTATTAGGTAGGTTTTCTTTCCTTTGCAAAACTTTCTTTAAAAATAAAAATGGCATTCAGGCCTCTCCTTTACCTGGACCTGCTCCTGTTATCATCACCAAAAGCATAAATCCTCTCAGGAACAAAAGGAAACAAAGCAGTGGTGGGAGATTTGATTCTCCTGTAAGTGGTGAAAGTGAGAATTGAGCATCAAGGAGAGGAAGTGAGAAATTATTCAGATCTTCCAAGCTGGAGCCAGATGCCAGAAGGCAAAGCTAGAGATACTAGAAGGTACAACCTGGAATCTTCAAATCTGCTACAGGTTTGGTTTTGATAATAATTCATCAAAAAATGCTGAAAGTGATGACAAGGAGATCACAAACTTGGAACAGTGAGACCAGAAGGGACCCCAGAGACTATACTTGTGACATGGAAAAAAAACCCTACAACAACATGCTTGATTTTTCACATATGATATGAAGGACATCTTTTCATGACTTATTCAATGCTTTCCAGAGAAAGGAGGGGGTTTGTTGCTTTCAACACACTGCATTTAATTCCTTTGTTAATAAATCTATACAAGCAGAAAGGCAGGAAGTGCTGTTAGTGATTGTATGTCTGGTTTATAGTATTATATGCTTTTATTTATGTTGCATAGCTATGTACTCTTTCACTGCCCTCATTCATAGAATTCAGTCCATCAGATATCCTTTCCTTAGCAGTTTGCATTGGTGGACTGCAGAGCAAAGTGCGTTGAACTCCTTCACAAAGACACACAGTGATCAGATCTAAGTTTAGCTGGTGTGACAGAAGAAAAGACAAAGGCTTTTTCTCCTCTCACAAGAAGCCAAAGTGCGCCTTAACTCACCTACTGCAGAAGACCAGTTCTGTACAAGATTTCAGTGTAAACTGACAGTAGAAGAGATGAATTAGCATAGCTGACTGTTTCACTTGTGGAGAATAAATAGCCTTTTACTACAGATGTTTACCAAGGAAAACGCTCCCTAGTGGAAGACTATAAACAGTTAAGATAGATTTGATGAGAATTTTAATTGCTGCTATGCAATTGGTAATGGAAAGGTTTTATTAAATGCCTTGTGAAAACCAATCTACGTTTTTGAGAAAAGAAAGATCTTGGTAGCTCAGCTTTTGGGCATATCAGTATTTCAGGTAGGAAGGAGGTACCTTCTTAATTTTTGTTCCCATTCCTTTTATCTCACTTTTAAGAAGAATTTCCTTATGATGGCTAAATCACATTTCAATGAGGTAAGAGCAACTACCTAAAAGTAAAAACACCTGACCCCCATAATCTTTTTTTTTCTGAATGCAGCTGAAGAATTGCAGTGTGGACTCTTGCTTTTCTCCCTCTTCAGAAGCAACTAAGTAGTTTGAGTAGTCCTTTTGGGAAATTCAACTAAATTAATTTTTTCACATGATAGTAATTTGCTTTCCACAGGAAGCACCTAAGAGCAATGCTGTAGGATTTTATAGGGTTTTTTTCAAACCTTCCACTATTCCATTTTGCATGAAACTATTAAATATTCGCCACCTCTCTCACCAGAAGGATAGAAAGAGAGGACACAGCTTCATAACATAATGGCTAGCTCTGAGACCTGGCTTTCTTGCTCCAATGGATACTTCAATTCCCTGCTCCAGTTGGTTCATGAGCTGGGACCCATGTCTTCTTCCCAAGTGAATGCAGTAACAGACTATTGCATCATACTTAGATTCTCCTCTAGAATAATTATTTACTGGGCCATGAAAGGTGCAAATAACATTTGGTTAGTAGAGCACTCACTACAGAAACACATACTCAGCGCTTCATTCTTGCCTGCTTGTCTCTCTGAAGCCAAATAAAAAATCCTGCTCTCCTACAAAGAGAGAAGTACCCCCTTCACCATTCCTAGAATGCCTTCATCTGAATGCAGTGATGTCCACTCCACATATTTGCATTAAGTAACATATATGATGACACGGGTGTAATTTCTGTGTAAAAGAGGACTGTAAATGCTCAGTACTGCCATTAGGTACCAATGTCCCGCAGTCATCTGGGGCATCTAAGGGGTGTAAAATCTATTGGGGTGCAAAATCTATTGGGGTGCAGCTGCATCTGGGTAGGGCTTTTAACTGAAATAAAACACCAGAAGAAACAGCACACATTAGATAAACTTCTTCAACAAATTATGAGATAGTCACTACGTTTACTGAGATTGCATCATGATGGTTTTCTTGAAGGAGGAAAAAAAAAATCACAGTTTTAAATATGAAAACATATTGTAACCAAAGGAAAAAAATTCAGTGATGCTTATAAGGTGGACACTTTTTTGGTAGGCAGCACTAATTGCTGCAATAGCTTTTAGGTGTTCTAATGCACTCAAGTGAATTATGCACCACACTGCTTCTGAATGACACAGCCATTTCTGACTCCATTAATATGGAAGATTTCAGCCAAATGCTTTTAAACGATAGCTTCTCTTTATTTGTAATTTCAGACTCTATTGATTTCCTTCTGTTCCCTTCATTATGATTTCAATTGATTACCTTGGCAACTGCAATAACAATGATTGCACTTGACACTGTCTGAGACTCTCGAGATGGTATTTGAATAGGAATGGTATAATTTGGGGGAAAATGGCTACAAGAACCTGCCATTAATGTTACACTTACACTTTACTTTTATTGACTTCCCTCTCATTCTAACAGGCCCTTGTCAGGGACTCTCTTGCAAATATTGGTTAGGATTTCAGTGACTCCTTGAAGTAAAAGATTCTTATTAACAAAGAGAACACTTTTTGTACTAGGTGGCTTTTTCAGCACTGTGACAGTTTAGGGAAATATCCCACCTTAGATGAGATTTTTGTTCTCTTGCCAGAAAAGCTACAAGTGTTTATAAACAATGTTCCTGGTTAAAGGATTTCTTTTACTAACTGTGTTATGTCCTCGCACATAGAAGAATTTCAAGTACAAAAGCATTACTTCAGATTAAAAGTTAATATGGAATTATTCCATTTCATTGCATCTTATGCCATATAGATGAGAAATTCCGCATACCTTCCTCAGGGGGAAATTGGCAGTTTATTTTATGTAGTGTTTTAGTTCTTCAGTTTGCACTTTAGTTTTATTCAAAGACTGTCCACAATGTAGTACCAGTATTCTACCTTTGGGAATAATAATATACTGGAGGTCTCTTTTCTTGTTCAAGATATGTCAGAACTGTATTTATGTCAGAGGAAATATTGGAGATAAGAGGTTAAAGCAAAAGAGGAACATCCTTCTCTGAACCTTAATGAATTCACATTTAGGAACACAATTTTAGAAAGAAACAGCCTTGGTTTTCTGTTTGTCACTGTGTCCATGACCTTTTGTTTTGATTTTATGCCACAACACCAACAATATCTTCTGATTAAAGCTACCTTCTACAAATGTCAGTCATTTTGTACTTTATATAATAATAGTATTTCTGCTTCTAAACCTACCATTTCAGTTTCAAAAAGAAAGAAAGGACGCACCAAAAAAATGGATCCTTTTCCTTAAAACCTAGGGAATTTGATGTGATATATAGCAAAGGAGTAATTTTAGCAATCTGCCTTTCTGTTATCAGTTGTTCAGTTGCAATGAAGAGCAGTGCTCTTCTTACCCAGCCACTCTATTATAGAGAAGCTGAATAATTACAACTAGAGACTATTGATAGTTGAAGTCATAGGTTAGAAGAGGAGCATGGGGAGTCAGACATGATAATTTTCTTCAACATGATAGCACCCTTCTGCCATCTGACCAACAGACTCAAGAAGTGAGAGAGTCAAGAAAAGGTAATTGTAGAGTAATGAATATTGCATGCTGTCACTATACTTTCTACTGAGAATATTTATCCGTAATTATCCATATCAAAAATGGAAGTGAACTTTTTCTTTTATCCCTTGCCCTGATATGCTTGGTGAAGTAAGAAAACTCTTGGGTAGCCCAACTCAGCCTTTGATCAGACTTTATATACATGAAATTCAACTATGCAAAATTTTTTAAAAGTGATTCCTCCTGTTACTTTATCTCTGGTGTCATTCAGGGCAATGCAAATTTTACCCTAACTCACATGGAAAAAGCTTTACAAACTATGCTGAAGGAGCTCCTGAAGATTTCTGGCTCAATCTCATAAGACAGGTCCAAGAAGAAAATGAACAGTGTTCTTGTATTCATCTATTCCGTTATTTCACATGAATCATGAAGAAATGTGAGAAGTTTGATTTCATAAAACTCCATCTTGTCTTCCAACCCATAGCAAGATGTTTCAGCCAAGTCAGGAAAAACTGGTGACACCAGTAACTGGAAAGACAAACTTCAAAATAAGTTTTTTTGAAGGATAATAAGAAAATAGAGTTCAATAGAATATTGTACAAAGTGATATTGTCACCCAATATGAAAAACCTAAATCATTTGAGAAAATGGATACATTACCCAGATGTCCTATTTCTGGAATTCATTCACTTAGGAATCCAAGAGGAGTTCTCAGCCACACAGCCTGAGATTTGGTATAGGATTGATCAGAATAATTATTTTCTAAATAAAAGAGGAGGATATATGACTGAAAACCTGAAAACTCCTCTTTGGGAGGAGAAAGAGATATAGATTAAGAAGGAGAGAGAGTGAGAGAGAAGCTTATGGTAACTCCTTGCACACATAGATGTGTCATCTCTTTGTTGCTGTTGAATAAACAATGGAAAGGAAACCACTAAATTGAGGTGCTATAAAGAAATGGTGTTAGTGTAGGCCAAAAGCAGTTAAACTTAGTAGTGACTATTGGGGGTAATTCAGGCTTAAACTATATAAAAATATTAAATATTAATTAACTCATTTGGCTGTATTCAAGCTTCTTTAAGTTCACATAGTCGTACTTGTTTTGAATGGTTCTCATTGTTATGCTACCAAAGAACCCATAATTTTCACTTCACCATTGACCAAGAAACACTGAGACAGCTGAACTTGAAACACCTCATCGTATGTAGGCAATGCTGACTTAACAGTTTATCAGCAGCCATTGCAGCAATTTGTTACGTTTTTTAGATATTGTGGTGTGCAGGAGATCATCTGCTCCTTTAAGGGAATCTGTCCAAGGGCCCTTTTCTATGGAAAAAGTGGGTAATAAGGAAAGGAGGAAACTTTAAACAAGAAACTTCAGAGACAGGTACCTGACTAACATAGGAAACAGCGAGAGACATCAAGTCTGCCCATTCACAGTAACTGACGAGGACATGTAAGAGTACAGGAATGTTTGTTCGAACACAGTTGGAACATGGACATGGTTAGTTGGGAAATGAGTGAAAAAAGGGAAGCCAGAAACAAAATATACAGACACGCATGTCTAACAAACCAAAAATGGAGACAGTGACAAGAGGCAACCTCACCAATCCCATCAGTTGATGGACTAGCAGGAAGTTGCTTTGCAGGAAGATCTGCCTGGACTTTGTACCTGATATTATTATAAACCAGGAGGGATCCTGGAGCCTGGGCTGGGAGAGGTATGCAAACCCATGAAGGGATGTGCAGAGGAAGGAGAACCACAAGGACAAACAGTAGGAGGCAGGCAGAAAAGATTTTTAAAAGGCTATGGTCACTCTTAAAACAGGACAAGTCTGTACTCATTTCTGGCTGAGCCCTGCATCTGATCACTACAGTCTGTTCTATCTAACTGTGTTTTTTGCTAAATCTTTCCTTAATTATCTCTGCAAAATATCACGCTTCAATCTCTGCATGTGGGTGCTGCAAGGACTAAGTGCTAAGTGCTAGCTACAGGCAAGACCTCTGTGTGTGATTAAAATTTGGTACCAACTGCAAGAGTCAGGCTGAAGTTGTAGGAACTTTGACCTGTGGGCCAGCTACTGGGGTCAGTGGTGTCATAATATCAGGGACGCAAGTGAGCTGGAGCCTTTAACCTCCATTCACTGTAGCAGGAATGGTATGCACCATAAAAAGCACCTGTAGAGAAACTGACATGACAAGAGTTGATTGAGATGCTCAGTGCTGGCAGCTGAAGTAGACTTCTGGTCAGCCCACAGGTCTTGTGCCAGCTGGTAAGTGCCAAGTGGCAGTATCTTCCCTAAACCCAGTAAATACATGGAAGGGATGTGTCTGTGGGTGCCTTCACAAGCAACTGGCAACTAGCACTGGCTGCACCAGCTAGTGAGGGAGACTTGTGAGTGTGGGGGTGTCTGTAGAACAAAAATGTGAATGCCATGAGTTTCCTAGAGAACACTGAGCTGAACCAGCCAGAGGGCAAGGGGCCTATAAAGTGGGTCCAGGATACAGGCAGAGTCAGTGGATGAACAGAGGGGATGTGATGATACTTGAAGGGCCTGAAAATGTGTATGTGCTTGTAAACTTGGAGAATATCTTGTGTGCACTGCATTAGTGACATCCTGCCCAAGAGAAGGAGGGGACTCAGCAGTCTGTGTTTGTGTTTTATGGGATTCCTTTCTCTGGGTGATGTTGAAGGCATGGTCTTCCCTGTGGCAGCCTCTGTGACCAGCCATTTCTGTGTATTCTGTGTGAGCCTCCCTTGTGCATGTCTGTGTTCATGTCTACAGGTGTCCCTGGGAAAGGTGCTCAGCTTCACCTCTGGCTGAACCAGCAAATGGGACAACAGCAGATGGATCCCTTGGGCTGGACAGAGACCCCATGTTCCTGGGCACACCTGTCTGTCCAGAAGGATGAAATCCTTGGCAAGAACAGATAGATAAGATGGTCACTTTCTTGACATCCCTTAAAAGCTACTACAAGACCTACAGACTGTTTCAAAATTCCTCAGCTCTGCTCATTAACCTACACGAATCTTGGTGCCTATCCAAGTGTGCCGGGCTTGCCATGTGGTTGCCAAACACTTTCAAAATGTCTGTATCATATTTCAACTGTTGTAACAGTTGCCTTTTTCCACACTCAAAATACTGTATGGGTTATAGTTATGTCAATATCTGGCATTGATCAATTTCCACTTATCTCCAGCCAAGCAAGGAGGAATTCATCCTGCTTCCCAGGTAGCATTTATACAATTTCAAATTGTATCATTTTGTATTTCCAATACAAGACATGGTCAGAAGAAACCCAGAAACAGTTGCATCACAGAGCACAAGGTAGAATCCTACAGAAGACACTGTAGTCCTATGGCTTCATAACGGTGTTATGATTGACACTAACAATCCACCAGCTTTGTAATGGAGTTTGCAATGGCTGACTTTGCAGAGACTTGCTGTGTCCAAAGTTTTAAACTGTCTGATGACAGGCTGGTGTAACTGAAAGTGGTATTTTCCAATGAGTTTTACACAGATAACTCTAATGAATAGTTATTTAGTGTAAAGCGAAAAATTTACAACTGTAACACAATGATATAGAGCAGAGAAGTGCTGGCATAAGTGAAGATATGAGATGCTGTATAAAGGACCACTAAAATGGACAGTCATAGGATGATAAAACACGGGCCACAGCCCTGGCACTAAAGAACAAGAAGTCTTAAGCAGTCAGTTATGGTCACTAAGTGACATGCAGATCTGCAACTGTAGAAAACTGATATATGCCTTATCAAAGAAAAAAAAAATAGATATTACTAACCAAACATAAAGGCATCATGTAGTGAAATCATATAATGTCAAGCTCCTGAAAAAAGGGAAAGATGTAAAAGGATATTATCAAACGTTAAAATAAAATACTCCAAGGAAATGCCAGGATGGATCAATGTGCATGTCATTCTTTTTGGAAGAGGACTCCAGATCCTGATGACTCACCACAATACCTGTTCTGTCACTAGCCACAAGCTTTGGAAAAGGTGACCTTACCACCAAGAGAGCAGGAACAAACTAAAAAGTGTCTGTAACAACTTTAACTGCATTATTATTCTTTCTTGTTCTGTTACAGTTAGATGCCTAATGATAAGGTTCTGATTTTCAGTTCTACTAATACTGCTAATTTCCTTCTGATTTATATGCAAGATGGTTGTTCTTTATACTGGTAAGCATAACATAAAAAAATTAAAAAGCTTTATTACAGGAATTACGTGCATTTGGGAACTTATTTACAGACAGCTGTGGGTTGCAGGTTTATCCCATCAAAAGCTTTCATTTTCTTCCCTTCTGCCAATTTATTTTTTTTATTTCTCCAATTGTATCTACTCTTTAATCTCTTTCTTATTTCTGTTTCCCCATTTTTTTCCCTTCCCTTTTCTTTTTTTTCCAGCTTCTTACTGTTGTGGCACTCTGGTTTTTATGAAGTCTTCTCTCTTCTTCATTTGGCTCCCCTTAGAGTGTTTGCCAATGCTGCTGCATGACAACTCTGGGTAGAAGGAAGACAATGCTGTTTACAGGACTGCAGGACAATTGAGTCCAAAGCCTCTAATAAATGAATAGAATAGGAAGTATCTTCTTTGAGATTACTGCAACAGGACAGTGGAACTGCCTGCTTGGAAAAATCCTCCAGTCCTCAACGCTCCTTTTTTTTTTTTTTTGCCTTGGAAAGTTTTCCTGCCTCTCTTGTTCATTTTCTGGGCAGGTCCTTGTTTCCCTTTCCCAGAATTTTATGGGAATTTCTGTGTTCTTTGTCTGACAAACGACATTGAAAAAGTCCCAGATTACCTCAAAAACTGAGAAAGAACTGTGAAGAACTGTTTTAAAGGCTAAAATATTACTTGTCTCAGCTTCTAAGTTTTACATTTTTTGGTACCTCTAAGCAGAAAACAACGTGAAGTTCAGAATCAGAAATGCATCAGCTGCAATAAAGTTTTGCCACAGTTGTTGATAATATCACTTTCCAGCCCACATTTCATCAAACTGTTTTTTCTGTGATGATTATGTTGTTTAAGGACAGAAGCCTCTCGTGACTCTCTTGTGTGCTTATACCCTTTTAAGAATGTTAGTGCTTGTCTATACAGGCCTGCATAGATGTGTGACATTGACATCATGATACAAAATGTTTGTCCATCATACACACACACACATACACACACACACACACACGTATTTATCACAAAAGAAAGCCATTCTCCTCTTCCTTTCTTTTAAGTTGTAATCTGCTTTGCATCACTGAGGAAGCAATATAAGACATTCTGGCTTATATATCTGAGTGGTGCAAATATAAGATTTAAAGTGTGTAAGTATATGCAAAATGCCTATAAAGGTCAGGTGGAAACAGAGTTACTTCTGTGTAGGAAATGCACCTTCTAACAAGTATATTTTTGTGGGAATATTTGAGGGAAGCATACCTTTCAGTAATAGTGTATTGCATTGAATTAATGTATCAAGAATTGTCTCTTGAGACATTGCATCAGAACAGTACCTTTACTTTCCAAAATATAATTCTTACCTGGCAGTTTAGTCATAATGTATAATTGTCACATACCCATATGATCAAAAAGATACCTAGAATACTCAGGTAATAGAGGTTTGAGGAATTTTTAGTAGAAAAGTTTTCAAACTCCCCTAAAAAATGAGCCAGCTCAGATAAAGATTTTTTGGTTCAGCCTCATTTCTATTTTATAGTTCCTATTTCTTATTCTCTTTCCAAAAAAGGAAAAATTATTGAATTTTGTTCTGATTTGCCAAGTTGCTGACTACAGTGGAGAATATCACTTCTCTGAATAGAAGTCTAACATTTAAAAACAGCCTACAGGTGCACTTTGGTGTGATGGAGCAAGACAATATCTTATTACATTGACTTCTGTACCTTTCTGAGAATTGAATATCAAGCTATTTCTTTCCTTTTCACATAAGTTTTTTCACATATTTTTTTTGTCTGATGGCACATTACAAATATTGTTAAGTAAATAAAGTACTATTTGGATTTTGCTGTAAGATATTCCAATAAGAGGAAAAAAACTCAACAAACTTCCATCACGACAAAAATAATGAATAATTCTTTTTTTCATGGAATGAAAAGGTTGCTCTGAAAATGGTAACTCCATTAAAGGACAGTACTTGCTCTCAGCTTCTAAGTACTGTAGCTTAAATGTATTAAAGAAGCTAACAGAATTAGCTGACTATAATTAGGGCTGATAGAAATGGTAGATTGAATTTGGCACAGCAAAGTATCTCATTCAGTTGGACAGTTTTATAATACCTCCTTCCGTGGTCAGGAGTTGTCTAATCAGGTATCTTCATGGGCTATGCTTCATATAATGGATGTCATGAACTTTCTTGTAGTGGTTCACCTTATGAAATATGTTCAATTATGTGAAAAGCCAGGAATCAAAGAAATTAATCCTAAAATATCAATTTAAGGAGCTTTAAGTGCTGAAGAATTATACTTCCCATTGGTTCTTTGGTTTGGAAAAGTGAAAGTGCTGGAAAGCTGTAACTGTCACCAGCTCTTCATTCCTCAGTTTTGTCTTTGAAAAGACAACCTCAGCACTTCATTGTAATTTCTCCTGAGATCCATCAGTCATTTCTTCCCTTTTCAACTCAGCACCCCTTGCTACAAAAAAAAGTGCAAAAATATCCCTCATGCCTAACCCAAACACAAGAATGGCAAATGTGTTTAGCATTCTGCTTTTCATTAGTTTTGCTTTGAATAATATCACATCTTTTCTAATTCTAAGCTGAACCTTTTTGATACATCTCATTCAGCCACTTCTGCCACTTTGATTCCTCTTTTTTCCACTCAGCCCTTCCACTGCAGGGGTTTTGCTAGAGTTTCTGAGCATGTACAACATCCTGCCTTGTCACATACTCTGAAGGAAATAAGCTGGACAAAATCTCTCATTCCAAACAGTTTTCCTGCAAGTGACCTCAATCCTATGGCTGAAACTGTCAGATTGAGGATACCTGGCTTCCTATTTGTCCTTGATCACCAGCCACAGACTGCATTCCAGGAGAGGCTCCCACCCAGTAAAGCTTTTACTTCTGTGACTACTGTACTGCCTGAAGCAAGTCATTATATTCTGTGTCTTGGGGTTCCAGCTGCAAGTCAGAAAGGAGGAGGAGAGTATGTGAACAGACAAAACATGAGATAATGTACAGTGCCAAGATATATTTCAGAATCATAAGGGCATGATAATTTTGCCCACTTTCATTAAAGGGATATTTGTTAAGGAACAGAGGTGACATACAAGTATATACTCTTTCATGTAGTAAGAGTGCAATTGCAGTAAAATATATTGCCTTTCTGTAAAGGAAATGGCAAGCTGGACTTTTTAATTTGTGTCAAGACAAGGTAGAAGCATATGAGACATCTTATGATACAGCCCCAGGATAATAATTAATAAATATGAAATTGGTTAGCAAATCCTACAAGAGCTCTTAGACAGCTATATACATTAAGAGCTATTAAAAAGTAACAAAAATCACTTGCATTTCCTTAATTTAGGACCCCTTTTTTCCCATACTGCCAAAAGTTCAGAACAGTTCCTGACATGGCAGGTCATTTCTGGATATAGAAGAATTTAAAGTAGAACTAAGCCTTGACATTTGTATAGGTATAAGTGTTTTTAGGAAAAAAAAACCCCACCTCTCTACAATATTGACTTCAGTAGACAGAATGAGACTATTTAAAGTTTTCTATTTGCAAGCTGGATTATTCAGTGTGAATAAAACTGCCACAAGTATCTCAGCTTAAGCTCTTGGCAGAAGCATAGATTCCTATAGAACAAATAATTTGAAAATTAATTTCAGCTTTGCCAAATTTTCCTGAAAGTCCAAACTACCCAATTAAAACACAACCTCCTTAAAATATATATTTTCTGTTCATCTTTCTGGTTACTGGATTCACTTTTATGAGCAGTGACTGAATTGGAAAATGTCAAAAAAGAACCATAGTAAATACTCTACACCTAGTAAAGTACAGCACAGTGTGGTTTCTCAGTCTGTATCCATGTGGATCTGTTCTTAGATGATCTGAAGCAGTATGTATCTGAAAGGTTTTGTTTTCACTATTTAGAGCAGCTATATGGTCTAAAGAAAAGTATTGGCACTGCTACACATTTTGACTTGGAGACTTATAATACTCCTGTATAGGAACCTCTTTCTCACTCATGGCTTAACATACACATGAAAGTGCTCCATCAATGAATTACACAGAAAAAGAACTTATTTATTGTTAACCCAGACTGTAACCACATCTGCTGTGAGCTCTGAGTTCTGAGGAGGCCACTTGCCCCAGATGAGGAACTGTTCATCTGCACATCATTAAGGATAAAGTGTTGCAAGGCCAAAACCCAGGGTACTCAAAAGGCAAATTTTTTCTGTTATCTGATTGGCATCTAGACATATTCACTATGAACTGAAACATTTTATGCAATGGAAAGAAACAACTTTTTATATTAAAAAGCATTCTTTAATGTTTTCCTTACAAGCCAAGTATATTTGGTATTTTCCATCTGCCTAAAGTGAATCAGTTAAGCCAAAAGTTGTCAAAGTAGGTTGTGAGTGAGGAAAAACAGATGCTGAATTCTTTTCAGAGTAATAAATGCATGTTTTCCTGGTAAGCTCCTATACACTGTTCACAAAAAATGCAAGCAATAAGACATTTGGGTTACTAAAAGCTTCTCCCACACAAAACTGAGTGCCTGCCAGCCACTGCTCTATCTGCCTGCTCCTCACTGAAGAGACAGTTTGCAACCCTTTATTGGGACAGCAGCAGCAGCATGTTAGCAGGACTCACGCATGTGTCTGTCCTTCCCATCCTTGATGTACCAAAGAAATTTGAGTTTTAGACAATTGTTAAGATTCAGACAAGAAATTAACATGATCCTTTAACAAAGTCACCAAGGTGAAAATGTCTCATTATCATGAGGTAAGTCAAGGACATGGTGCAACCCTAACAATGACTGCATCTTCCTTGGAAGGGAGTAACGTCTGACTAAATGTTGTCTGCTAAGTTACTGCTGTCGTCAGTATCATGGTAGTCCAGGTGTGAAGCACCATGGTGTAACAAGGTGGCATGAATCAGCCTGAGAGCACAGAGCATCATCCAGAAACTGCTTTGAGCACACAGACATTGAAAAATGCACAGAAATTCAGCCCTGTACTTTCTAACACAGGGAATAGGCAGGTACAGGGAGGGTCTGTTTTCTTACTCTGTTCTGCATCATTCTCATTACTCAAATCAGTTTAAAATCCCACATGAAATTATTGCAGCTAAAATATTTTCAGTGGATGGTAAATGAAGTGTTTTTTCATCTTAGTTTCCAGACTTGCTTAATTTAGATTTTCTTGAACGTACTTTATAATTTAAATATATACAACTTTTATCCTTCCTTTCTCCTTTGCCCTTTTGCTTTCACTGCTTGTTTTCTTCATTATGTTGCCTCTAATAATTATCTTTCTGGCTATTATTCCATCATTTTCTAAGAAGTTATTTAAATCTGCTGTAAGCTAAAATCCTTTTGATTTAACTTATGAACATTATGTTCAATAGGAAAACTGCCTGTCAAAACCCTGTATTTTTACTGTCACTGTAGTAGAGACCACTTTGATGACATGTTTCAATCATATTCCCTATTAGCTATATACACACATTTCCTCCTGCTTCAACTGTCAACAAGATTTTCAAGTGGAACACACTGCATACTTGGAATACTTACACCAGCTCTATACATACAATTTTTTCTGTAAGAGGGTTGGAAAAGGACTTTACAGGAAACCGGTAAAATCTATGATGCTTAGAAACAGTTGTACAAAATGTGTGCTACAAGATTTTGAAGCTTGCTTTTTTCTTTTTTTATTTTTTTTTGTAAGAATTTGTGCACTCTTTGGCAGAAACAGTGAACAGTTTCCAGGTATTAGCCTGCCAAGGCAAATCATAAATCATGCTTAAAGGAAAACCCATTACTGAGCTTCAATCATTTATTGCATAATGAATGTATATTTCAGTTACAGTGAAACATTTATAAGGTTACTGAAAGTATAGCAATTAATAAAGCATAGGTGAAGGCAAACAGTGCTTTTGGTATTTATGAGTTTACTGGTGATGTATTATATAGGCTATTAAATATAGTATAAATATACTACCTTGTCCCACCCTCTCCCCCCTCAAAGCCCCAGACACTTATTACATCATTACTGGAAGTAACTAAATACATTTATGATGAATCATTCATTAACAAAACAATTTACTATAAAAAAAAAGAAAGCTGTCTTTTTCTGATAAAGATAATAGCAAAAATTAACCTGGCACATCATAAAGGTCAGATTACACATCTCTAGTAGTCCTTTTTGGTTGCAGTTATGAACATATTCTTCCTCCAAGCTGAGAAATGTCTGTTCATATTTCATATTCATTCAATGAATGGATGTAGCCAGATTTGTTCTGCTATAATTTTCAAGTTCTGAAATTAGGTAAGATTGGAAATGCTCCCATCCTCCATTTCTTTTTTCAATAATTCATGTGTTTTGGGCTCATGAATGTGGTTTGTGATTCTGTATGAGAACACTAGAATAAATAATAATGAAATTAATCAAAATAATTATTATATTGAGTAAGAGTATAAAAAATCTGGTTTTCCCAGTACAAAAGAAGTATGCATGGATCAAACACTTTTAACAAAGATTATATGTGAAACATATTGAACATCCAAGTATCTACTGAGAGTTTCTACACATTTAAGAAACTGTGATGATAGAAATTGAATGCAGGGACCATTTTATTTAAAATGCACAAATAAAATTTGATACCCGATTACAAAAGCAGAGTATAATGATTGACAGCTTGTCATCCAGGAAGTTAAGTTCTGAACAAACTTTTACACAAAATAAGAAAACATTGCAACTGCTGAGGCAAAGCCTACCTGAGGGCTCAGGCAAAGGAGACTTTGACAAAATTTGCCCATTTTTAACTGGTTAAATCATTGAAATAAGAGCTGAAAACCAAAGAAGCAATAGAAAAAAATTGTCACATAACCAATGCAAGCTTCACAATTGTGTAAGACATCTGGAACAGGGGAACAGCAGATGACAAAAACCCTGGTGACAGCTGCCAACTGGCCTCAGATGAGGAATCGCAGAGACTGGCCCTGAGCCATGTCCTCAGTGCATGCTGTATACCTGACATGCAACATAACAGCAAAACCAGCAGTTCCTCAGTTAGGGACTCATGTCAACAGGTGTCCAACACTGTATTAAGACAAAGCCTGCATTGCAGCTGTGCTGTATGGTGGTCACTTGTCATTCAGGCTTGAGTGTCCTGGGCCTGTCTGGTGGGACTGGGCTGTGCTGGTGTGTGGGACAGTGGCTGGTTCATGTGAGTGTGGAGTGTATGAGTGTGTCTTACAACAAAAATCTTAGAACAGGAATGGAAATCCACTCACTGTGCCTATTGTGCTTAGGAAATTCATGTAGATTGTGTGTCATGAAGAAATGTTGTTTTGCTTATGCAGATACACCACCAACACAGTCTGTGACAGATTTCATAGAAGTATTACATACATGCTCCAGAAGAAAATATGTGATGTTATTTCTCTATGTGGTAGAAGAAAATCTGTGTTTAAAAAGAAACAGATTATTTTTTAAAAGGAAGTGTTTTTCATTGATTGGAAGCAGATTTATTGCGGTACATACAAAAAGTGTCTGAGAGCATTATAGACAAAAATTATGGGGAGGTTTCTCCTTTTTTTTTCACAAAAGAAAATAAATATAGTAAAATTACAGATGCATATAAAGCCACCTGAAAGTAGCTTCTAAGTTTAACTGTGATGTGAATCATTCTATAGTGCAGGTCTTTAGGAGAACAATTGCAAGACTAGTCATTGTGGTCAAACCCAATTCCCTAAGTAAAAGCAGAAGACAGTAATCTCTAAGAATTTATTCTTTTCCTAAGAAGAAATTGAATACATATTCTGTAACATATGGGGAAAATCATCACAATCTCGTTTGTATACCTACCCTATGAAAAACAAGGACCATCTTCAGGCTTGCTGTAATGGCTAACTTACAGTGCTCATTTCAGTGCTTTACACTACTGCCCGCCAAATGGTGTGAGAGAGGAAAGATGATGAAATCCAATTATGACTAAAAGCAGGAAGTTATACATAAAAATTCACTAGAATTGCACAACCGACACATGAGAGAGTATAGCAGATGGTGAACAAAAACCCTCTTCACACAATATTTTGGGTTTGAGTGTAATTGATGGAAATCTAGCCAGTACAACTGTTTATCAAAAATGTGCAGTGACTGTAAAAGAAGATAAGTGTGATAATTATGAATGTGCCTGTTTATGATACTTCAAGGGAGAACCAGATCATTAAGACTTTGCCAAGAACCACTGCTGCACAACCCTGTTCAGCATCAGGTCTTCTTTCATATAAGGAAAGGCAAGCATCTGGGAAATATAACTTAAACTGTATTTTCTATATGGAGAGAACAGAAGAAAACACTTACTTCACACTGTGGTGTTTGGCTTATAAGCAATTCTTGGTGTGCCAGTAGTAACAAGCATAAATGTAGAGTCAATATTGTAAAGCAGGAAGAAGTGAATGCTGACATGTTTACAGCATACCAGACTGTATTTGAAGGGTTTGGGTATGTTCCAGGAAAACAAACCATAAAAATGAACTCAAATGTTACACTAGAAGGAAAGTACTGGAGAAAGTAATGGTGACATTACAAAGCAAACTGGAAACACAACTAAGCTCTATTGGAGAACTTACTGCAAGTTAGAGAGTTGCAGAGACTGAAAAACTGCTGATAGTTCTGAAAGGACTCAGATAAATATGTTTTGGTCCTTGTAAATCTAACTGCACCTACAAGACAATAACAGTCTTTGCATATTACTGGTGGGGGGAAAAAAAGCAGCAGAGAATAGAAAATCATTTACACATTTATGCAGTATTAATGGTTTCAGTAATTCTCTTGGCCAAAAAATCAGAAGCAGAAAGGAATCTGCAACTGTACACTTTTTACAATGTTTTTAGAAAAATGTTGACTTTCTAATCAACAATTACTGATAAGTGACATAATTCCAGCCTTTTACAGAGACGAATACAATCATGCATCAAAATGTCAATACAAGAGAAAGTACAGGAGGTGCTAATGCTTCTTTTTAAACAGTGGAACATAAAGAAGATTTTGGCTTGTTTCTGCTAATAAATTGGATTCAAATTTCATATTGAACCAAACTTTCTAATAGCATAAATCATGTCTTCACTAGTATTTTAAAAGTAGGCTGCTTATTTCTCAGTGCTTGTAATGCATATTCAACACAAGTAGCTTAACAATTTAACTCTGTAAAAGAAAGGAAAATAAAGTGTTGTGTTTGGCTCTGGTCAGCTTCATCAGAATATCTATAAGAAAAAGATGAATGAACATGTGAATTGGAAGTCACTTGGAGTCACTTTTAGAAACACTTGGATAAGCAATGCTTTACCACCAGTATAGAGAAAGCAAGTTACCACTTCAGAAATGCCAAACGAAAACTGGATAAAAGCCATGGAAGTGTTCAAAGGCAGCAGATGTCTTTTTCAGAGCATATTTGCATTATGGAAAAGACTTGAGCGTGGAAGTCAGATCATAGAGAATGTTTGCATGAACAGTTGGGACACGTTGTGGTATATTCTGTGTCACCCTGACTGATCTGTGATCTTTGTTTCCCCTTGATGTGCACCTTTATGACAGAGAACAAATATTGGCCACGTGACACTTCAGCCACAATAAAAGCTAAAACATTACAGAGGCACATCACAATTTAAAATTAACATATTGACAATATTATAAAACAGTTGTTTTAATAGAGCTCCATATGAGAAAAAAGTAAATGAGCTGCCTCAGTGGGTTATATTCCAGTATACTTTCATAGAGACTTTGTCCAGTGAGGACATACCTATATTTTTCAAATGTGGCATTTTACAGTGAATGAAAAGCATAGAGGCAGCAGGTCAGGAGCTGTTACTCAGCTCAAGAGAGAAATGAGTAGGCAGATGCACATCAATACACTATTCACTGTTCTCTCCCCATGCTTCTTTCTCCTTAACACTAAGAATGTCCTAGGTTTCACCTTGAAGCTCTGTTATCACATCTCTTCTGTATTCTGTCATCATGTCATCATGCCTAGCTCACATCAAATATGGTTGGCCCATTTCAAAGTTTGTAGCATAAATAACCACTCTAGTTGCTTCATTAATAAGTCCATTAATAGTTTGGTATGTAATATTAAACAAAGCCAACACCAAAATCTTACTCTCCATTTCAGAGGTGGCCTCAGATCATGGGTTTGGCCAGTGTATACAGAATTTTCAATAAGTCTTCATTACTTTCCTATCAGCTTCAGTCTACTGTCACGTCATGAAAATAAAGTCTGCCTGTCAGGTTCATGATGTCATCTTCCAAGACTGTTCAGCTTTATAACAACAATTCACACTCTATCTCTCTGAGTTTAAATTACCACAAGGCAACAGTTTGGAAGCATCTTTATGGACCTGATATGCAAGAATGCAGAAGTTTCAGCAAGGATGAAAGGACAAAGTGCCTAAAATGATGGTTTTAATGATCTTGCTAATGCATTTAGTAAGATTAGTAAATCATTAATGTATTTAATAACTTACTAATGTATTAGTAAGTATGTAGAACAGAAATGAGACTTGATTTACTTATCATTATAATTTACTCCATTGGTGTGGTTCTATTGCAAAGGGAATGTCCAGTTTCCTAAAGGAAGATAATTCTGCTCTTTCTCACTTTCTAGTATACTGAATTAGAGATCAGATTGTACTCATGCACTTGACAATCCCAGGAGAAAAACTGCAGGATAGCAAGGGTAAAGTTTCAAAATTGTTTGTATGACATGGGAAACTAATGACGTCCTAAATAATACAGGTACTATTAAAAAGCTTCACTGTATCCTCCTATTATTTTTGTGTGCCAAAACAGCCAGTATTGCTTTCTGCAAACTTGTGCTTGACCTCTTTTACTTTACTGTACTTGGGAGTCAAATGCATTGGCCAGAATTTCTGGAAGGATATATGTAACACTCTATATCTGATTTCTGGTGTTTCTCCTCTGATTTTCATATGATTAATTAATTAAAATGCTACTTACCTTCCCTTTGTCTAGCAATAAAGCTAGTAAGAAATAAAACACACTGTAAGAATTTATTGTAAAGTAATTAGTTAAAAATTGCCTGTTGTCTTTTTAAATATTTTTTATTAGACTCAGAGGGTTAATGGTGTCATACTGAACAGAGAGTGATTGTGTCAATATAATCAAGGGCAAATTAAGTGCCACTGACTCCAACATGGTTTTGACACAATGCAACCTGACTAATAAAAGAAAAAAACTAATTTTAAAAATAATTTACCTCCTGTAGACCTTAAAATGGATTTTACTAATGAAAACTAGCATGTTTTTTTCCTGGTAGGTGAAGCAAATGAGACTGTGGAAGCAAGTATGTGTTGACAAGGGCAAACAAAATGTCCAATGAGATGGTCTATCCAATTAGAAGTAATTTTGGACATTGTCCCTCAGTGTTTAAACACAAGAGTTTTCTACTGCAGCCTAAGCAAATAAACCCATAAATTGTTTATTTTTCAAGATGTTCATTAACAAGTCTACTCACTAGAACTGTTCTCAAACGATCAAAAACGTGGCTTAAATCCATGAAAGAAAAGTTCTCTATATTATTTTCAACTGGTGGTTAAGACTAAGAATTCAGTGAACTCTGTAGAAGCATCCAGCACAGTTCTTCAACCTGACTTTTGCTGGATAGCTAACAAGCCATAGGCAGAAACATCCACCTTCAGAGATGTGTCTTTAAAATAACAGCTTCATTTACTTTTTTCATATTTTTTCTAGGTTTTATTTTACAAGAGGAATTTCAAGGAACTGAAGCAGACAGTGTATGAGAAATCCTTCAGAGGACAAAAGGGAAAGATCTACAGACTCCTAAGTATTAGCCATATAGAGGTGACATCTGCATAAGAAGGAAACAAAGCTGACACACATAAGATAAAATACATGCTATATATTTTATATGACATATGCCCACAAAAGTGTTTTGGTTTAAATCCACAAATTATAATTAGTGGTATAAAATTCCAGGTAGGAACCAAAATTTCAGGGTTTGGTTCTTTGAATTGCCTGCATACCTGAAGTTAAATACTTAAATCCCCATTAAAAGATTAGTGTTAAAAAGGTTTCCACTGAGGAGGGCAAAGCCACTTTGTAATATAATTTTCACACTTTGAGAATAAAGTAAAAGGAATCTTCCAGAGACTTTGTCCAACCTGTTGTATACTTGATGGGAAGTCTGCAAGATGGGTAGGAAACTGCTAACAGGTTGCACTCAGTGGGTGGTGATCAGTGTTTTTTACTCAGGCTGGCAGTCTGTAACAACTGGTGTTTCCTCAGAGATGGCCCCCATGTCACTCAGCTTTTTCCCTGGATGATGGGATTGGACCCTTAACAGATTGCATGGTGAAGTGGACACTTCACTAGGCAGAACCAATATTGCAGAGAAAGCTGGACAGGCTGGAAGAGTAAGCTATCAAGAATAGTCTGAAGTTTAACAAAGACAAGTGAAAAACCTGTGCCTAGCTCAGCATAAGCTAGGACTGTGAGTTTGGAGAGCAGCCTTCTTGGGAATTCCTGGTAGACAACCTAAATTAAAACAGATCAGCAGTGTGCTACTGCAGCAACAAAGACAGAACTGATGCTGATCTGCATGCCTAGGGACATTATTAGCACAGGTAGAAATGGGATCATTGTAATCTCAGTGCTTGTCAGACCACACCTGGAATATTGTTTCCAATTCTGGTCCTCACAATTCAAGAAAATCATGGACAGAAAAAAAGGGTGCAAAAGAAAGCCACAAAAATTATCAAATATAATAAGGATTTTTTTTACAGGGAGAACAACCCTTCACTTCAACAAGATCCTCAGGGGCATGTCAGTGTCCCTGTCTCTTAAGATTTTCCAAATGCAATTTGCCATGGTGCTGGATAAATCAATAGGAGCTCTCTGTCCTACAAAAGGTTGGACTCCATGAACTTTTGAGTCACTTCCAACCTGGGCACTTTTATGATTCTGTGATTTCATGATCTTTTCACAGTCAGATTTGGACATTTTTGTCCATGTTATTTCTTTTCAGGGAGTCAAGTAAGTAAAATAAAATATTCAAATGTAGGGCATATGAGAAAAGAGAAAGAAGACATGGTTCTAGAGACAAAAAATATCTACAAAATTGTGGATGACAAAGTCTTTCAAGGATTTCTTGATCACACAGTTCCACAGATCATTTGAATTAGGATGAAGTCCCACATTATGAGATGCTTGTCTCAGCTGGAAAACCATAACTTATGGCTAGAATTGACAAAGAACAGCTTTCAGTTGTTCACTCCCTTAGCTTTAAATTTTTAATAATTTTTTTATTTTTATTTTTTTTGGGTCTTTTATGTGGCCACTTCTCAGCAGCTTCAAAAGAAACTTTAACAGGCTGTTCTAAAGGAAGGCTTTTCATTGAAGCAGACTGGTCACACCGTTATATGACCAAAGGCAATATTTTTTATTTTGTCCTGTTGCTGCTGGAGATGAATAGATCACATGGACACAGCTCGAGGTGTGGTGAAAGGAAGAGAAAGTTTATTTCTTCTCCCAGGATTTATAGGTTTCTGACCATGGCCAGGGATTGGATGGTCAGGATAACACTTTCCCACTGCACTGGCCATGAGAGATGCCCATCACAAGACGTGTAACAGAAGAAATGCACACATATCTATGTTTGTAGTTACTGTCCTGGGAAATTCTTAGAAAACTATGTCAGCAAACTCAGAAGCTGAGTTTTCAGGGTAACATTGTCCCATTTTCCCATTACCTGACAAAGACTCCTATTGTCACATCTCCAAATTATATTTCTTGTCTATCTACTATGTTGGCTACATAGAGGTCAAGTAGTTATCTTTGGAGCTGAAAGCATAGTCCACTCCTGTCTGCTATAATGTCTAATTTCTCATTTTAGCATGTTTTCAACCTAATCTAAACTCTCCTAGCTCTGACACTGCAGGTTTAGACTCATGGAGGATGCTTGTGACTACAGAGTACCACTTGCAAGACAATAAGCAATTTCTAATGGATTGAATCTGCTGCTTAAGACAGTATCTCCTTACCTTGCAGTTACTGAAGATGAGAATTACTTGATATAAATCACTGTCTAGATTTAGATCATATAGGAAAAAGGCAATCACAGGATGTGTAATTGAAGGAATTGTAATTATATTAGATATGTAAAAGACTGATATCATTGCTAGTATCAGCTTTTTCTTTGCATGCAAATGTTTTGCTTTTGTGAACATCCCTCCATATTAAATTGGAAAGAAATGCTAATACTTCAGTTTTGTTTATTATGTTCCAGAATAGTTGAATAAAATGTTGTATTTTGTTATTCACCATGAGAAATGCTGCCTTCAGAATTTTTGAGTCCTCTCTCATTAACAAAAAAGGGCCTTGAATCATTTCTAGATAGATTAGAAGGGGTGAATCCAAACTTGAATTCTGATCTTTGCAAAACAATGTACCTGGTAAGTACACTGCATATTCACTGTGGGGTAGCGTGGAAGTAAAGTTAAGGAATTAGAACTCTTGAAAGATCTCTCAGTTCAGACTACCCTCTGAAAGTTCTAAAGTTGTGTCAAATACACATTCTATAAAAATGAGGGAGATTTAGTTTAGGAGCCACCAGCTTATCTTAAAAAAAAAAAAAAATTTAAAAAAAATTGGTGATTTCAAAGTTCCTCTCTCCCTCCC
>NC_031799.1:28067281-28070535 GCF_001522545.3 Parus major
CCTGCCTGCCTTCCTCCCTGCCTGCCTGCTTTCCCTCTTTTTTCTTTTCATTCCCCCTTCCTTTATCCCTCCCTCCAAAGTACTCATCAGCCTCCTGAAATACATGGCTTCTGTCAATTGGTTTGTTGACAGAGGCAGGTATACCTGATATCCATATCATCTTTTTCCCTCTCTGACCACTTTCTTCTCCTCCACTGATGAACTATTAAAATCAAAGGCTGCAGATTCATCTTTTTGCCTGTCCCCTCAGACTCACAGAATATTTCAGTGCTGCAGCTGCTCATGCCTGCTGCACTGAATTTAGGCCTTAGTCTTTTATCTTGTTTTTGGTTATCTGATGCCTGGCATTCTTCACTAATATATACATATACATATATAGACTTTTCCTGGCTGTCTTTCAGTTTAGGAGTTCATAAATGGTAGGTTCATCAACTGCATAGATTTTCTCTTTTTAGAAAAGGAGACATAAGGAGAGAGAGAGAAGAAAAAATATAAAAGAAAGGATAGCTGTACAGTACATGCATACAAATGCTTGATTAACCCTCTCCTAGGAATAAACTTGGTTCAGTGAGTTTTGCCCTAGTAAATTACTTTCTGATCTATTTGTAATGCTTGCTAGAAGATACTTTCATCTTCTGTAAATATCAAGTCTGAATTCCAGCCTTTTGTTGATCTTTTGAAGATCAACACCTAGAAATGCTACAAACTCAAACAAAATCTCTCACCCACATGACTAATTTTTAAACCCCATGAACTACATGCTTGAAATTAGGAGTATTAGGTTCTTTACTGAGATAAATATTCAATGATACAGAACTTAGAACTTAGTTAAGTCACTTCTTCTCACCTGGCTCAAATATAATGTGCCTTGTCTTCCTGTATGTCCTCAATCAACAGATATTTATTGTTCCTCAAATCTTAAAACACTGTTTGATTCAGAACCCCCAAAAGTACCCATTTTTTTATTCCCTTCCTCCAAATAATGTATTTTGATTTTTATCTTTTCTTAAGTCAAAGAATTCTATACTTTTCTACATTCTCAGTGCAACAAGGAGAAGCGAAAGCTTATTCTGAAAATGGGGCTAATAATACTGCAGTGCAAAACTGAGATAAGACTGAGATTAGCTGACTGGCATCCAGTTGGAACAGTTAGTGAAAATGACAGCATAGGTGGCTGAGGATATAAATGGTTAAGTCAAAATAAATGACAAATACTTTCACAGCCTTTCCCTATAAGATTTTTATTCCTTTCATAAGAACAATATCCTGGGCAGTTTCAGTACCTATTTATACACTGATTGTTAAGAAAAAAAGGGTATTATTTTCTTATCAGTGATTTCACAGTTGAATTGTGTGTGTCCCAATCACAATCGTCCATTCTGGCTCTTCGCCACAAGTGCAAATGAGTAGGCACTGATTCACTTTTCTCGTGTGAGCTGTTCTCTTCTAACATGCATGTAGCTTCTATGATCTGAAAAATCTTCACTGATTACAAATCTTGGCCCTTAGAATATCAGCTCCAAATGAGCAACAAAGCAGACTGGGTATTTCCTGAGAATGTTAGCATTATCCCAAAGAATTGCAGATGAAACTAAGGACTAAGGTACTCTCCATTAAATCATATTCATTATTGGAACTGATCACTTGTACTCAACTTTGTCATAAGAATACTTCCATGCCTTTTAGAAGCAGTCTTTTAAAGTACTTGAGCCAGGAGATGACAATACATCAACCAACCAACCAACCAACCAACCAAAAAAATCCCTCAGGAAGGTCAGCTCACATTTTACCTCACTGTAGACAGTAGTGCAATTTAAGGTCTATTCATAGGGTTCTCCTTCTTTCTGATTTGAAGATGAGAGTAACATTGGCTTTCTTCCAGTCATCATGCACCTCTCCTGTTTGCCATTGTTTTTCAAAGATGATGGACACTGGCTTAGTAAAAACATCTGCCAGCTCCTTTAGCATGCTCAACATCACGGCCCATAGATATATGGGTGTTGAGTCTGTCTAGCCAGTTTCTAACCCAACTTTATGACCAAGGGAAAGTCTACCATTCTCACCTTTTTATTTTAATTCTCTTAGTTGAGATTCATGATGGACAGCCTAAACACTAAAGACAGAGGCAAAGAAGGCATTCAATAACCCTGTCTTCTCTAAATCTTCCATCACCAGAACACCCACAGATTAAGCCGTGGTCCCACATTTCCCCTCTTCTTTCCTTTGCTGCTGATATACTTGTAGAGGTATATCAGCAGCAAAGCTGATATGTTGTCCTTGTTATCCCTTGCCAGGCTAAATTCCAAGTGGGCCTTGGCCAGACAAATCCCTGTATATTTTGAGGATGTTCTTACAGTCCTCCCATGTAGCCTGTCCCTTTTTCCACATACCACAAATTTCTATTTGTGTTTGAGACTTACTAGAATTCTGTTCTCACCCATGCAGGTCTCCTGGCCCTTTTACCTGATTTCTTACTCTTGGGAATACTCTGGTCTTGAGCTTGGAGGAAGTGATGCTTGAATATTGACCAGCTCTCTTGGACCCCTTCCTCTTCAAGATCCCCGTCCCAGGGGATTCCTCTATGTAAATCTTTAAAGAGGTTGAAGTTAGCTCTCTGGAAGTTTAGGGATCAACTTCTGCCTGCTGGTTTTTTGTTTCCATGCAGGATTCTGAGTTCCACCATCTCATAGTCACTACAGTGAAGGCTGCCACCTTCAGTCTAGTGACCTTCATATCTTCAACCAGTCCCTCCTGGTTGGTTAGTACAGGGTCCAGCAACATGCCTTTCCTTGTCAGCTTTTCCACCGCTTGTGTCTGTATCAGAGGAAGGTGGGAACTCCTGGACTTTGTGTGCCAAGCCTTGTTGTCTCTCCAACAAATAGCAGGGAAGGTGAAGTCCCACACGAGAAAAAGTCTGTGACTCTGAGGCTACTTCCAGCTGTTCACAGAAAGCTTCATAAACTTCCTCCTCCTTACTATAGGTGGCCTATGGCAAACACCCACAACAGTAACCCATATAAATCTGTCCCTCAATTCTTTACCCATAAGTTCTCAACTCTTTCGTCTGCCCCTGCAAAGAGTTCAATAAATTCCAGTTTCTCTATTTCCTTCAGTTCTTTTTTTCCTTTTCACTTGTCTGGGTTTTTTTCCCAGTCTTTCCTTCTTTCTCTTTCTCTTTCTCTTTCTCTTTCTCTTTCTCTTTCTCTTTCTCTTTCTCTTTCTCTTTCTCTTTCTCTTTCTCTTTCTCTTTCTCT
>NC_031799.1:28070667-28094733 GCF_001522545.3 Parus major
TTCTCCTTCTCCTTCTCCTTCTCCTTCTCCTTCTCCTTCTCTTTCTTGTCCTTCCTGCCTTCCTGCCTGCCTCTCTCCCTCTCATTTTACTTTTCTCTATTTCACTGCTGTACTTTCTTTCTTTTTCTTTTACTCTATTTTCACAGTTACGTAATAAGTTCCAGATATACCATAATTAAGGCCCTAGAAACATTTCATTTCACAATGAAAGCTTCAATGAAAGTCAATTTTAAGTAAAAAGGTATTTCATCACTAACTTTAATTTGTTATCACATCACATGTATTACTTTTCATAAATAGATATACCTACCAATTTATAAATGTTAATGTACACATTCATCAATTTCTGTAAATTTACAACAAATCTATCTAGACTGGAAAAGCATGCTTGAATCTCGTCGGTTTTGTTAATGAAGAAATGAGATGCAGATATATAAGGAGAGAAATTACCATGCTACAAATAGCACCTGGGAGGAACTGAAGTAGTAGTATGAAAATATTAAGCAAATAGATGAGAAGTATTTACTATTTTATTTTTTTTGGCAGAGCACTGCTTATGTATAATACAGAAACAAACAATTAAAAAAAGTCCAGTGATCTTAAACTGTACTGCAAATCAGAATATGCATGTCTTAACAGGAAGTGTGTACTATATTCAGCTGCATACTCAATGATAATTGAGTATTGCACTGATTTTTTTAAGGATAATGCTTGTGAAAAAAAAGAGAAAACAGTTTAATAGTTTACATCAATTACTCATGATTGGACCTATTTCAAGACATTTTCCATGAAAGACTTCCAGATTCTCCAAACACATGAGACTCAAAAAGTACAACAAATCAGTCATCTAGAAATCACCATTAACCTGAACTGAAGGACATCAACAGAAAAATGCAGTCAGAAATCATCATACATGTCCAAGATATCAATCAGCATTCAATTTAACATGATACCACATTAGGTGAAGATACTACTATGTATCTTACTATCAATCAATATACCTCCTACTTTGGTAAGAGGCAGTGAATAAAAGATGTCTGTTTATAGAGAATATTCAGGATGTGATAGGATAAACATAGCTTTCATATTTCCTGACTGTTCCCATGAAACTGTTTCCTCATAGAGATAAGTCTTCACAGTGACCTTATTCTTTAAAAACCCGAGCCTCTTTCACAGTGTACACAATAACTGTAATGCTTATTTAAAGTCCTTTGAACTAGCAGCAAGACTCTCATTAGTGTTTTTAAGCAGTTTTAATATTGTTTCACTGTTGCTAGAAATACTGATAATACACAGTACATTAGACAAGTCATTCATATAAAATGTCATATTTGTCCTGGGTAACAGTGACGTGAAAAGGGGAGAAAGCTTGTCAACATCATTCCATTTCCTTATGTTAATTTCATACTGCTTTATAATGTTTTTAATTTAAGCCACCCCCCAAAAAAATCATCCAGAGCAGTGCACAAATTTGGCACTGCACCCTCCTCTTTCTAAGAAGATCTGTTCAAGCAAAAGTTCCGCATACATGCACTTTAATTTTGATGTTACACAAACAAAATGAAAATTCCCATTCCTGCTTTTTGTTTGCAGTGTGGATTTGGAAAGATTAGGATATTCAAAACCAGACTAATCTTCTTATGCTTATATTTAGTGATGCGTTAATGGCTGTTCATGATCATTTTGAGGGAACTCTACAGTGTTACTTTCTAGATTTACAGATTGAACTCGGAATTTAACTGAGTGCTCGGTGGCTGCTCCATTTGACCTTAATTGTCTTATTCTCAGTGTGTCACTGACATCAACTTGTTTGTCTTAAATGACCTATAACACTTTTAGGAAAACAACATCCATCTGCTCCACAGTCTCCTTGCCCACATTTTTTCTAGCAACAAAATCAGTTCTAGAGTAGAGACAACTCTTTTTTTCAGTGTGAATTTCACCCAATGGTGCCAAGTAAATTTCTGCCTCATTCTCAAGGCTTTCAGGTGAGGGGAGCAAGAAGTACACATTTTCCAGTATAATTAAAATCTAATGCCTCCTGAAATCAAGGTCTTCCACATAAGGGATCAAAATATTTGAAAAAAAAGCCACTATCACGTTGTCCTTCAAAGTCCAAAGCTGACTATGATCTGTGGGCCAAGTGAAGTATTTGTTGGCAACTGCAAAACTATTCTTTATTTATCTGTCTAGTGCCTTAGCTGTAGCAGTTATAGTGGGCATCTTAGCTGTTTGTAATCTAAAGGCTAACGATAAAGAAAATTTAAAATAAAATTTTTGTTAGACCTGTAAGAACTTTGTTTCTGTTTGACAGCTGTTCTAGAAGTAATTGTGTTGTAGGAAAACCAGGCATGGTAGTAGACTTAGATTATGTTGTTGTTGTTACAGTCTGCTTGATATCTTCATAAAAAAAAAATAGATTTTTTAATCAACTGTTCCAAACATCCACAGTACCTGTCTTTCACTCATATAACTCTTGTATATTATTGCTGACAACTTATGATCCCAATTTTCCTAAAAACAAAAAACCTGAAACGCTATGTCTATGATTGTAGAATTAAAGCTCATATTGTCTCATAACTATTTAAAGTAGTTGAAAGCCCACTGGCTTCCTCTGTGACTGAATTGTCATCCTCCCATAATTTTGAGTTTGAGGATGTCACAGCATCTTTTGAAGCAGCATAATACTGTCAGAGACTGACAAATTATCATGCAGGCCACAATTCTGCTTAGCAAAGTGCTCAGCTTCTCCCTCATTAACATTCCAGATAAGGAAACACCTTTGCTTCTGATTTGCTTAAACCACACCAGCAGGCAGTGCACTAAACTCTTCAAAGGCAGCTGCCCTTAACCTTTTATGTTTCAGCGCTTTTCTTTTATAATTCCTTTCAACTAAACTTAAAAGTTCCTGCTTACTTCATTGCCAGTCCCAGGGCAGGTTTGATATACAGCACTTCAGACAGAATCTGTTTTGCCCTTCACAACTATCACTATCGACTATTCCTATAAGGCTGCAATTCTTTTGAGAATATGTGTACACATAGAAACACACATGAAGACATATACCACTGTGCTGTATCTTACCTCAGGAGACAGCCCACTCCCGCTCCTTTTCAGAGCAGGGTCAGCTACAGCAGGTGGCCCAGGGAGGGACATGTCCAAGCAAGTTTGAATATACCCAAGGATGGGGGTTCCTGAGCTCTGGGAAACCTTTGCCTGAGTTTGACAGTGTCATCACAGTAAAAAAGGGTTTTTTAATGTGTGGCAAAACCTGCACATAATGTTTAACTGGAATTCTAGATTTTTTTTTTCAGTTTGTGCTCTCCTCATGTCACTAGACACCACTGAAAAGAACCTGGTTCACCCAATATAATATTTATATGTTTTTATGATTTCTCTGAGCCCATTCTTCTTCAGATTAACTCCCCCAATGCTCTTAGCTTCCCCCCAGCCCTCAACCCCCCATCCCACATGACAAAAGCTCCAGTCCATTCAACATCTTTGTGAGTTTGTCTGTTTGTATCTGGGAAACCCAGATTTAAATACAGCAATACAATGTGACAGAGAACAAAAATCAAGTTCCTTGATCTGCAGACAGTGGTCTTCCTCATGACGCCCACAGGACTGCTGGCCTTACTTTTGGGAAGGGCACAATGTTTGACCATGGTCAATGTGGTTCCTACTGGGATTATTTGTCATATCACCTTCCTAGTTACTGAAGTGTGCCATACTGCCCTGTAGTTCCATGGATCCTTCTTTTTACTATTCTTTGAAACAGGAATGACACTTGCCCTCATCAAGTCCTAGGATGGTGTATAAACTGAGGGATAAAGATAAAATTCCTAGTAAGTGGTACAAGTAAGCAATAACAGTGTTTTGTGAACATAGCTCAGGCTGGTAAGGATGTTCTGGTTGGTGAGGAAGTGCAGTCTTTCATCCCTCTCCCCAGGAAATTCAAGATGGCAGCTCTGAAGAATTAGTCATCTTTCCTAAATGCAATCACATATGTAGGCTTGAAAGAACCATCTCATCTCATCTTTATGATATTAAGTGCACTCCTGAAAGTACACGTAATGTAGCATTGATTATGCAGGTTTCTGCATTTCTCAGCCCAGGAAAGATCCTCTTCAAACTGTAATTGACATTACAATGTTTTACAGCTGACTACAGATTTTTCAGTTCCAATATACTGCTGTCAGCACAAGGGCAATATTTTCACCTTTCACATTTTTCATGAAACCTAAGTTCTGCTGCTTCATTTATTTCCAAGCCTGTGGAACTAAAGGTGGCAGGTCTGGGTGCTTTTTGATCACAATTATGACCTAAGGGAGCTGCAAGGAACCGAGGAGAGGTTTTTTTTTCATTTTGGAGTTTTTTGAAGTCACAATATTTCTGAACATAACAGATGGAACCAAGGTTGAAAGGGCTCAGAATTTATGTTAGGGAAACTAGTAGTTCTACACTAAGAGGAATGAATGTAACTTCTTAGGTCCTGCTTAGACTGTGGACACATTCTCTGATGTCTGCTAGTGTGTCACAGCTGATAGACCTTTTTTCTTTAAGTTAGATTATTAATAGCTTCTCTGCTTTATGTGGCTATTCTCTTTCTTAGTAATGCTTCAGTATATGCTATTGCCTTAACCAAGAGTATATTTCTCATTCACTTGTTTTCATTAAGTCTACTCCTTGGAATTCTGGAATCTTTTGATGAGTTTCAATGACATTTGGAAAAGGCTTCAAAAGAGGGAAAAAAAAGAAGGAAGCTATATACATAATATGAAGGGGAAAAAAAGCTTTAAATCTGAACCACAGATTTTGCCTAAGGAAACTAACTTGGAAAATGACACAGCTCTGCCTAGTGTCCTGACCTCAGTTCAGTGGATGAATTAAGTACACATTGTGATGCTATGTGTGGACAGAGAGAATTTTTGGGGTGAGAAGGCCCAGGTCTTTCTTTTCTTCCATATATTCCTACTTTGTCAGTTGTACAGCTTCTGAAGTTGCAGAGCTTTCCTTCAGCTTCTGAAGGAAAAAAATACAGTAGGTTCTAGCCTATGCCTTACTCCTAAATAGTTGTGGAGGGTTTTCCATGCTTATGGATTACAAATAGATAATGCTCTGGCTCAACTCTTCAATCTTTCCTCACACAAACAAAATCAGAGGGCATTAGAAGGGGAGAGATTTTGTGGCAGGTCTGATTTTTGGGTATACATGAAACCTGTACATGAAACTGTACATGATCAGTTGTGTTCTGAGAACAATCATTTCATGATTATCCTGAGAAACATCAGGTGAACTCAAAACAAACACTAGCACCAAGTACCTTTATACTTCCAACACTGCTTCTTTGTGTTTGCTTCTCCTAGAAAGAGATAATTCTGTCCTGCAGGTGGGTCATAGCAATGACAAGTAATCTATCTCCTTTCCAGTCATGTCTTTCAGCTGCCTATATGCAGTTTATAGTATCATCTAGGTATGCTAAAGTCTATAAATATTGCCTATAAGATGGGAACAATGCTGTTTTCTCTGAAAATACGAACGTGGGTGGTGTCAAGATCTTGTATTTCTCTACTGGATATCCTGTGCTGACATCTTTCTCATCTTTGCTACTTTTGGTGCTAGAATTCCTACTTTAGTAAAACAAATGCCTGTTTTCAAATTTCTCTCAAGCTCTCTTGTCTTCAGTACTTTATATTACTGCCACTGACTACACTAACTTTGAGATACTTCAGAAACACAAATAAACTCTTCGATAGTGAAGAACAAGACAAAAAAAAAAGCCCTCAAAACTATTCATAGGAGAGGTACCAGATAGTTCTAGCTGCTGTGTAACAGGACTTTAAATAGATGTAGATTCAAACCCACTCAGACAAGAAATGACATTCTACAGCCAGAGTAAATGCCTTTCCAACATATATTATTAATAAAAGGTCTGATAAAGTCCCAGACGTTTCCTGGTGGCTTCCATGACACCATGCTTTCTGACCTGCAAGTCATAGCCTAAAGCTGCAAGATACATTAATCTTTCAAAAATTAAAACAGAAAATAGATTTAAACGTTGTTTTTATGTGCAAGACATCAGAGTAGAACCTTGTGTTTTCTGTTCATATGGCCGAAAACAAGTTCAGTATCAGATCAGGTCCACTGAAAATCTTAGATTTAGCTCTTTGGAAGACAATTTACTAGGTCAAGAAAAAGCGCAGATTTTTCTTTGTTATAAAGTACCAACTGATTTGTATCTCATATATATAAAGAAATAAGGAAAAATGTCCCCTGTGTCCTCTATAACCCTCTTTCTCCTGATGATGTTTTTCATAATCACCACTGTATGAACTCATGGATGACACCTGTCTAACTTTTTACATTAAGAGATAAAGCTTCAATTATTATGCTGAATTGAAGGGAGTGGTTGATTTACCAGTGTTAAAGTTGCTGTGACTCTGTGACCCAGAAATAAGCATGATTACAAAAATGTAGTCCTCTGAAAACTTAAGGATAAATAAAAGCAACATTTGATTGTCAAAGCATGCTTCAAAAGCCTTTGAACTAAACCCCACACCATATTAGAAAATACATCATTTGAAGGACTGATGGAAGCGGATGGGCCATGGACCTGAACTAATGCCACTTGAAGTCAATAAAATGGCTTCCATTCTCATCAGAAGAATTACTATCAACCTTAAAACATGAATTTCCATGTCACAGATTTATTAATAATAAATAAAATAAATAATATTAAATTAAAAAAAATAAAAAAATTATTGTTCCTTGCTAAGACTTGGAAACCTGCAGTTTTGCCTTCCAGGAAATGTAGGACTTTGTTACACAGACCATTACAAGGACTAGAGCAAGTTGATAGTGAGGAGGTTTCTACGGAAAAATACCAATTGCAGAGTTGTTAAGAAGTTTGCAGAAATATGTTTGTTTCTGTCACCTCAAAGAAAAGGATGTTTATAAGCATGGGGAAATAACACACATTTAATTAGTTTAAAATAAATAATATACAAAAGGGAGTCCAGTAGACCAAGGAATCTTTCCCGCCTGTGATCTAAGCAAAAGGACTGGCAAATACAAGTAAGAGGCTGCATGGACAGTCTTACTGAAAATTTTTCTTAGGGTAGGGAGAGAAGACAGACGTAAAGACCTGAAATGGTAGAGCAAATTGAACTACTGTGTAGCAACACAGTAACTGCCAGATTTAAACTACTGATCTGGATCTCCTTCTTGAAGGAAAGGGTGACATTTCATTTCTTCCATTTCTCAGAACCCTTCCCTGGTCTCCACAGTCTCCCCAAGATGATTGAGTGTGATTCTCACAATTACATGGTCCAGCTCCCCCAGTCAGAATGTGTACATGCCATTAGGACATGTGGGCTTGTGTGAAATCAGCTTGTTTAAATGTTTACTGGTCTGATCTTTCTCCAACTAAGAAAAACTTTCAGCATGCCAAGCTTTCCCACTGGAAATTGTTGGAGGCTTGTCTTAACATTAAAGACGGAGCGGAAGAAGGCACTGAGTATTTCGGCTTTTTATCTGTCCTTTATGCCCATATCTCTTCCATGTTCATCAGTGGATGTTCCATTGATGACCATTTACAGCTGATATACCTGTAGAAATCTTTCTTGTGCTTCCTTATGCTCATTACCAGGATTTATTCCAGGCAGGCTTTATCTTTTCTAATCCCACACACTTCTGTACTCAGTGTTTCTTTCTAACCCTCCCAGGTCACCTCCCTTTCCTTATATGTTTTATCGGAAACAACTTGTCCATCCTTCTGTCATCTTTGCTTTATTTACCAAAGTAGGCATTAGCCATTCCTGAGCCTGAAGTGAGTGATACTTGAAAAATCAATGAGCTCTCCTGGACTCTTCAATATAATCATTTTCCACAGGATTCTTCCAAGCCAGTCCTTGAAGATGTCAAAAGCTACTCTCATGAAGTCCAGTGGTCTTTTTTCTGCCTTGCTCCATCCTCTCAGGATCCTGACTTTCACCACTGTGTGGTCACTGCTGTTCAGGCTGCCTTTTTTGCCTTCACACCCTCAGTGAGGTGTGAGGTCTGCCACAGCTCCGCTTCTCATTAGCTCCTCTACCTTTTAAGCCACTGCCATTGATGCTCTTCAGGGACGTCTGCTGTAGTCTTTCTCCAGACGATATCAGGGTAATTGAATTTACTCATGGGAAACATGGCCTGTGAATTCGAAGTCACTTCTAGTCTCATCTACTTGTTCTTCCTGATTAGGTGACCAACATCCATTATGTCACCCTTATTGATCTCCTCTTTAAGCCTTACTCATAAGTTCTCATTTGGCTTATTAATTGTCTCCCCAGGCAGAATTATAGAATGGCTTGGGTTGAAAGGGGCCTTAAAAAATCTAATTTCAACTCTCTTTCCATGGACAGGGATGCATTTCACTAGATCAGCCCGCTCAGTGCTCCAGCAAATCTATGTTTAAGCACTTTTAGGGATGGGGCATCCAGAACTTCTTTGGGAAACCTGTTCCAGGTCCTCACCACACTCACAGTAAAAAGTTTTTTCCTTACTATCTAATATAAACCCACTCTCTTTCCGTTTGAGACCATTCCATGTCCTTCCACTTGGTTTTTACTAGGACGTGTTCTTGTAAAAAGTTTCCCCCTCTCCTTTCTTGTAGTTTTCTTTCAGGTACTTGCAGGATGCAATTAGGCCACCCCAAAGCCTTCTCTTTTCCACGCTGAACAATCCTAATTCTCTGAGCCTTTTCACACAGGAGAGATGTTCAATCTCTCTGACCATCTTGGTGGCCTTCTCTAGACTTGCTTCAACAGCTTGATGTCCTTCTTTTGCTGGGGATCCTAATTTAAACTATTTTTTACTAGTTCAGTCTTACTGGCAAAGATACCTTTGTCCTGCTTCATGATGTGTACCCCATCTCTTCCAAGTGGATGTTGACACTTGGAGGGGTAAACCAAAGTCTTGCTGCTGACACCAGCTCTGCAAACAATTGTTAATATGGAGCCTTTCTAGAACCTTTCCCATAAACAGAAAGACTGAGAAAAACACTGCTTTGGTCCTCATTTCCCTAAATGCCACCATCAGAATCTCCAATCATTTTTGACACACTATATGTTGCCATTGGTGTGCATATGAAAGAAAAGCTTGTTCAAAGTAAGTCTCCAGTATTTCTCACCTCTTTTGGAAGCAGCATCTGAAGTTACTCAAATAATTCCCAGGAATGCCTCAACGGTCTTCAATGACTTTCTCAGTTTATTTGGAAGGTCTTGAACCAGGATCAATGAAGTGTTTCACAAATTTCTGTGTTTATTGACTGCCTCTGCTACCAACACAGGGAGGGAAGAAATAAAATAAAACCAGTCTTTGATCAAAAATCTTTTGATGCCTCTATCTAACATCACCTGTACCCTACTCTGACATTCCCATGCCTTTCCCCTGACCTCAAAACCTTCTGCTCAAAGGACCTTCTGCTCATCTACGTCAAAAATGAGTGGGTATACAAAAGGTGCTCCTGAACTACTCTTTGTAAGACCTCCAAATACATAGCTACCTCATTCACTCTTCCCCCTTTCCAGGCCAACAGGAAAATCTTCCATAGAATCTATCTATGGTGCTTGTGTAAGCCAGGAACTCTTAACTACTAGGGCGAAAGAGAACCCTTTCTACACAGAAGACCTTGCAGCTTTATTTTTAGTACCTGGATTTCTACATATCACAAACTCCCTCCAGATTTCAGAGGATTGGGATCACTTTCCTATTTGTCAGAAGGCTGCAAGAAAGTTGAGTTTGCTGGGTCTCACTGCTAGCCACATCTCTGTCACTTCTGACTGATTATACCAGCTTCTAAATGAGCTCTTGGAGCTGACTGAGGTAAAATGCACCCATGACATTAATGAAAATTAAATTTGAAAAAAAACAAAAATAATCAAAAAAACCCCTTCCAATCCCCACTCCACCCCACCCCACCCCACCCCAAACCAAACCAAACCAAACCAAACCAAACCAAACCAAACCAAACCAAACCAAACCAAACCAAACCAAACCAAACCAAACCAAACCACAAAAACTGAGGAAAATAAATTGAAAACATGAAAGAGAAAGAAACATGTATTTTTTTACTTCCACCACTGTCAGAGTTACACGGCCTCTCTCCTTATTGGCATGTCTACTTTTCTTGATCCTGGAATACATGGTTCTCAGGATATATTTCCTCAAGAGGGCCCATTCTGCTGATCCACCTTTGCTCTTTTTGCTTTGACACAGCTCAGAAACTGTAGTCATGCTTTGTCATTTTGTTTTCCTCTTTTTTTCCCTATTACAAGCCTACTTACCTCTACCTAATTGAGGAAGTCATATTATAAAACTGGCAAAATGAAGGACTAGTTATTCTGTATGGTGGGGTGAATATTTTTTGTGGTTAAACTGATGGCATGGCCATGCTTTTCAGGCTCCCTAACTACCTTATTCAGTCAGGAATTAAACAACTATACTATCTTCCACAAACAGCACCAAAAATTTGTGGCAGCAAGTATACTTACTGATCTTGCTTCCAAGTCTCTTGCTTACTTAATTGTTTATGCTTATATCAACCCAAATGTTAATTAAAAAACATACTGAATTTCTCCAGTTGGAATAGATGGATGGTCTATGTGCTGGCTCTGATTGGGATGAGGTACTTTGAGAAAAGGATGGCCCATGAGTATCAAACTCCTCGTATCCAAATCTTGCTTAATCTTACCTTAGAAAAAGGCTATGTTATAAAAACACTGTAATATGTCCTAAGTCAAGTTGTTTTAGAAATTATTTTTTTTGTTATACTGGAAAACTTATCTTATTGTAGCTGTTCATACTATTCCCTAAATTCCATTAATTTAATTATAATTGGCAGCATCCTTTTTGTTATGAGTGACATTCAACCTGTTGGTGCTATTGGCTTATTTTGTGCTACATGTTGCCACACAACATTTGCTCTAACACCATCTTTTGTAATCAGGTCAAGTAACTGTAAAATATTTCCTTTATTGACTGATTCTGTGGACCCATCATGGCCTCTCAGTGCTAATTCTTTCTCTCCAGGCACAAAAGATAATTACTTCTATTACTGTCTAAAATAACATATTTAATTGACAGTCATTTTCTGAAGATGCCCATTAGTTCAATGGCACCTCAGCTTCCATGTGACAGGGATTGAGTATATAATTTATTTATCCTTGAAACCCCAGTACAACACTAAAACCTGATGAACAGTAAAGCACAATTTTCTACTCTGTTTTTCAGCATGCTTTAAGAGACACTAAAGAATGCTAAATAATCTTGATACTCTAGAGGAGCTAGGAGAGCAGAGGTACTCAGGAAGTTGTGAATGTCCTACAAGATATTGATAGCCTTTTTCAGTGGTTTCACAAGGACAGGAAAAAATTAAATTCTGCATAGCATCATATGTGAAAAGTTGAGAGAGATAATTCTCCTATCAGATGCCATAATTCATCTGTGCACACACAGATAGTGCCAGTTTCATACGAGGTCAGAATTCCTGCAACATGGAAATCACTATAAGGTAGCTATTTAGATTTAGTTGAGGATTTTTCATTGTGCTGCCTCCCAGCTTATGCCTTCAAGTGAAAAAAAACCAAAAAGACGAAAAAACCCACACCAAAAATAAAAGCAAAAAAGCACCCTCCTGTACAAGTTTGTAGAGTGTGTATAATTTCATTCATTCTTCCAGAGGCCTCCTGTGTTATTTTATACAACACAAATTCCTTCCCTCCATGCCTCTTCCCTCAAATCAGTATTTAGCCTGGATCTGGTTACTCTGTTTTTTAAACTCTGGAGATTACTCTGTATTTGCTTATAAATGAAGACTTTATTTTAGGGGGGTTGGGAGTGTTGTGTGTTTTGGTTTTTTTGGTATCATTTTTTTGGAGTTTTTTTGGTTGATTTGTTTTTTAGTAAATTGTATCTATTCCTGTTCTGTGTAATAAATTTAGGGTACTCAAAGCCTCATTTTTTTTCTTTTGAGTTTGACCAGTTTTGATAATCTGGTAGTAAAGCTTACTTTCTTAATTTAAATAAAATTTTCAAGACAGTATTTCTACTGCACATCTGCAGAGACATTAAGCACAAACAGCTTGTTTGACTCAGAAACAAAGAATGCAAAACAAGTGCACTTTACCCCTAAACTCTGACAGTCTCTCACATGATACCTGGCATTGCTTACCCACTTTGAATAGAGAAGTTGTTGTAAGCATCCAAAATTATTGGATATCAGAAATGTTGAATTTAAAAATAGCTACCATTAAAGGCTATGACAAAAAAACCCCAACCCCAGCTGGGGTTTCAACCCCCATTAGATAATCACACCAAACTGTGTACTTCACAGGAAAAAAAAGCTGTCACTGGCTAATGTAATTACTACTATAATTAATGAATGCACTATTCTGTGATGAGGGATATCTATCTGTAGTGTCCTTCCTTCATTATGCATCAAAGCACTGCACTGGATACAGTAGTTATGGAGTAGATATTTCAAGCCTAATGTTGTATGGACAAAGCCATAACTAACAAGTTACTGGGTAAGTTGTTGTGATAGATTAGACTTCCCCATACCGAGTTGTATTTTCATGGACTTGAGAGAGGAAGGTAATGCCTCCAAGGGAAAAAAAAATTACTGTGTGGTCTAGTGTGATCTAGTATTTTCTTAACCTGTTTTTGGGAGGAGGCACAATTCTTTAGAATTTATTCCAGATTCCAAAACTGGAAAGCACTTCATACTGGCAAGTTACATTATAAAATAATGCTTGGAAATAATAACTTGGGAACAGTAAAGATGAATATCCTTTTCTTCTTACTACTGGAACTGCAGTAAAGCTGGTAAGCTAACAACCACTTGTAAAGTTTGGCCATCTCTTCAAGTTTCAACCAGTGACCCAGAGGTCACAAAAAAGCTAAAAGCAGTATTCCAAACTCTGTGAGACCTCTGCCTTTCTTGTTAGGTGAAAGCCCATGGGGAATGTGCAGGAGCTCATATTACAAAGGATTGCTAGTACAGCTTTGCAGGGTCAGCTGAAAACAAATACGTAGCAGTGTGTTAAAGTCTCATTAACAACGATTCTTGTGGGGAAAAAAAAAAAAAAAAAAAGCCAAATTAATGTTCCTTAATAAAATAGTGGCAATCCAGCCTTCTTATTTGACATAATGTCTATCCTTGGGTGCTAGAAATACTGCCTGTACAGCAGCTGGTTATCCTCCAGCAGTGATAACTACTAGCAGTGGAGGAGAAATGTTCTTCCTGCCTGTAGAGCAGGTCATTGATACTTCCTACCACAACTGTATGTCATGACTGAAGTGAATAGTAAAGCGAAGTTAGTAATAAAAAGCAACTCTTTTGTGAACCATTTCAGAAGCCATTTCCTACAGTAATTCAAAGATGTGGTATCTGGGAGGACTAAAGCTTATTTTTCCTTGTGATGTTTTTGTGAAAGAAGAAATTGTACAATGCAGGATAGACTGCTGGTGCCTCAAACGACACCCTAAGTGTTCCTTTCTGCTGCAAGTGGCAGACACAGGGCTCTGTGTTGTGGCCACTATCTATTCAGTTGCCATGGCTGATATGTGGGTGGGAGACAGTAGGATGTGCACCAGTGACTCAAGAAAAAGCAGGTAAATGCTGAAAGAGGGGAGAAAAGAAAGACAACACTGAACTGATGAACAGGCTTTACATTTATTCCCACTTTGCTTTCTAAACTCAATCATTCTGAATGCTCTTGGAAAACGATGTCACATCTGATGCTTTTTCACCATTTTATCTTCTTTGTGCAAAGATGTTGTGCTCATTTTTTTCTGACATGGACGTTGTCTTGAACATGTGTGTCACAGTAATATGTGTCAGTTCTGCCCTCCCTACCTTGCCTGAAACCTAGAGCTGGTGAAAATGCTACTCTTCATCTGATGAAAGAAATACATCTACAGGCTGCCACCACAAGAACTGTTGCATTCTTTCCCAGTTTTCCTTCAATTACAAAGGATACTAGGATACTCTAATATGGATAGATGCAATAGGATTCTGGAACTTCTAAGACAAGCTGGAGAATCAGTGAATCTGCAGCCCAAACAATGCTTTACAGCTGACCCACTCTAATTTCCAGGGGGCATATACACATAAAGAAATAAATACATCAGTTGAAGTCCTAGAAGTCGGCCTAATTCTTGAGTATATATGAATGTGCATTTAACACATGCCAACCTGAACTTGAGTTAGGAGAGCACAGCAGGTTAAATACTTCACTTGTCCCTGATGTCAAAGTAGCAGCAGGTGAGGATGACTACTGACAGCACTAAAAGTGGAAGCTAGGGACTCCTGATAGCTGTTGATTGTCGAAATGACAGTGAGTAGTGCCTGTGTTAATCTACATGACTTCTGATGACACTGATTAGAGTTGATTTCCTAAAGAAAAACCATTTCCTATCAATAGCACAGTAATGAATTATGCCTAATGCTGGTCTCTGTTTCTCTGACAGTTTTAAGTACACAGCTTTGAAATTCTGTCATGGTAACCCAAAATGTTACTCTTATTCCATATCTACCTGTCCCCCAAATGGTTACAATCTCCTTAAAGTCCTGCAATTGGGAAGATGGGATGGGGTGGCACCACAGGTGCTTTTAAAATCTCCTCAGGTGCTTTTAAAGTCTCCTCCAGCAGGCAGCTCCTGCTCTTTTGCTTCATGGTTTCTACCTTGCTGTCTTGGAGTTTTGCCTTAAGCAGAGGCTTTTTTCCTTTTTGTTCTGTTTCTGTTTTATTTTTCCTCCCTTTGTCTCAGAGATTGCCCTCAGTGGTTTTGAACCACCTGGGGGAAAATTCCACAGGTTCCTGCCTGTCTCCTAGGCAGAGAGAAATGGTCCCACTCCATCAAGCCAGTCCAACTTGCCAGGCACCCAACTGAGAGAAAACCACAAGTCACACAAGTCCTTGCCTTGACTGCTTCTGCTGTCTCCTGTCATGACAAAGGTGAAGTCCCTCTGTGAACTCTAACCCCTAGATCCAGGGAATGCCAGCCAGTGTTGGGGAGATGAGCAGGGTGGGGCAGTTGGGGAAGTCTGACACCATCTTTCCTCTGTCCTTCAAACCACATGCTTGGCTGCAGAACACCACCTTGTTGGTGGGGCACCCCTGCAGCTTTGGATCTCCCTTTGTTCTAAGGACTTTGTGAAAATTAGGAGCTTTGTATGTGATGATTATTTGCTGATTCTTGATTGTTCCTGTCCTATTTCTTAGTATTTTTTTTTTTTTTCATTTAAGTCTATTTGTATTTATTCCTTTTTAGTGGAAAGGAAGTGGTTAAACCTAGAGAGGGAGGCAAGGCATTACAGAGTGTTGTCCTTCAAATTGTTTTAAACCAAGACACACTTCTAATGTGGTACTTCAAATACTGCAAAAAATGCTGCTCAAATTTCTCTATAAAAGTGAACACATGTAAGCGTATGTAAACTTGTATACAGCTGACCTTTGAAGAGGACACATGTTCCTTAAGCACCCTCATGTTTCTTTGCAGTTAAAAACACATAATGTGAAGGATGAATGATGTAATTATCATCATGATAGCAGCTTTGGAAAAAACACACATTATTAAAGAGAATTAGAAAGTATGAATAGTATTCATTGTGTCACCTAATTTAATCTGAGCTCTTAGCTCACCAGAGAGGTGATTCTCTGATGATATACAACATTAACAGGTAAAGAATATCTGGGTAACTAGTAAGATTAATAAGACTGAGTAACATTCTGCTTATTTTTCAATAATCTGCCAGCAGCTTTCTTTTGAGCAGAAAGTTGTATAAAAGACATCCTCTAAGTTATCATTTATTGAATATATTAATAAATAATATTTTATCTGAAAACCTGTACTTGTTCTGACAAAGTGTTGCAAAGACAGAACCTTTAATGCTCCCAGAAGGAGGGTAGTTTCTGTCTTTCTCTATTCTTAGGTAATTGGTCACTGAATGAAAATCATTTACTAATTCTGAAGTTCAACAGGCTTGGAGATCAGTATATTGCAGCATATTAACTCACCCTTCAGCCAGCAGCACCCATTCCTCTACACCAACAGCTGATGAGAGGCATGATGAGGATTAACACTTAGAGTACTTATCACCACCTTGATTTAGTTGGGTTTTTCCCCCATTATCTGAAGGATTTAGTAAAATAAGTCCTGTACCTTTGAGAAGTTTTGCTTATTGTTCCCTTTAGGATCACAGAATCTAGAATCAAAGAGTTTTCAGAATGATGACAAATTGGGGAGGCTTTCCAGACTGACTAGAAATGAGTCAGTAAATCAATGATACATTAATAAAACATCTATCAACAGTTTTTATTTTAACTATCCTTAAATTGTAATCCAAAATGAGTAACCTGGATACAGGCATGTCCCTAATTCAAAATGGGTGACAGGCCTTTTCATCCCAGCTTCTTCAGAAAAAACCCAAACATATAATTTTGGTTTATGAATGTTCTGAGAGCAATTGACAAAATTGTACAAACTGCTGTTTTCATCCTCAGTGGCACCTCAAGATTCATGGGGACATATTTTTCCCTCCTTCTAGGAATGAATGAAGCACAAAACCTCCCCAGACTCAAATTTGAAAGGTAAAATATACTCAGTCATATCCAAGCAGCAAGACTTATGGAAAGCAAATTAATCATCTCTTATGTGTACTCATGATACATGGGTCTTTCACAATATGCAGGTTTAATTTTGGAAGCAGAGGCCAAAGTTCATTCTTAGTTAACTAATGCTTAGGTAAGTATCTGATCAGTGAATGCTGCAAAAAACAACACTTCTAATTACTTGCTAGAAAAACTTGTACAAATAACATAATTCCTCATGGTGAACATCAGGTTATTTACCCTGTTAAAGAATGATGTCATCTAGGATGCTTTCTAGTTAATCAGTAGCTGTAGTAACAATACCACTGCAAACATAATGGTTCTGTTCAAAGAAGTAGACTTAATGTGCAGGAAAGTAGTGAACTTAATCCTTAAATTGTGACATTAGCATATTTGATGCAATAGTAGCTGATACATGGCCTTTGTTTTTCAAAAAAATTCTATATAGAATTACTATATATAGTATAGATATTACATTAGAATTAAGGGAAAAAGAGATAATATTAGTAATCATCCATGTTGCATAGCTTCACTTATGCAAGCCTGCATTCACGCATAAAGTCTGTTGTGAAGTGAAATGGGGCCCTGCCAGAGTCATTATTCCTATTTATTGAGTAACAGACTAGTTATAAGAACAAAAGATCAATATTAATGGCTGTAACACAAGTTCAGCCTGACCCTGAAAAGGACTTATTAAAGCAATGGCATTTCCCCCTTGTTTGTTTGTTTGTGGGGTTGGTTTTTTGTTTGTTTTGTTTTTAAACAAGACTAATTTCTTGCTGTGGCAACACTCTCCTGTTTAATAATATCCATGTAGCATGTACCTGTCTTAGAAAAGGTATACGTGGGCTTTCAATTCAGCAAATTCAAATGAAAAGTACCAAGTCCAGTGTACCTGCATTTCCTCTGTGAGTTCATCTAGATATAATGTGCTTTTAGTTCTGCCCTAGACTTTGTGCTAATTAGGACAATACATGTAATTGATTATGAGCTTTGTCTGCCAAATTGAGGAAGAAAATAAAATTAAAATTTACTGAATTTTTTTTGTTTGCCATAGCAAGAAGGAAGAAAAACTCTCAAAATACACTGCTGTTATAAAAGAAAAGCATTAACAATCTGCTCATTCATTCTGCTGAAAGCTGAGCCATTCTTTTACAAGAAGAATCAAGGAAGTAAAGAAGTTTAAAAAAAGAAGTTCAAATGGGCATACATACGCTAATTTTCACATGAATAAAAATATTCTTCTAAAGAAAAAATCCGAGGCAGAAACCCAGCCTGTAAAATCTCTATTTTTTTTTCTTTTAGGAAAAGAGAAAGGAATTCTAACCAAACATATAAGTAATTTTAATATAGGATGTTTTTACTGCACATTGCATTTAGAATAATATTTCCAAAGAATGGCCTAAGTTGGAATGGGCACACAAGAATTTAGAAGTGACTTTTTTTTTTCATTAAAAATATACAAAAGAAATCATAGCTATTTGTGCTCTTCCTCATGCATGCTTGTTTTGTTGCTGTTTTGTTTTATATTGTTTATTTTATTTTGTTTTATTTTGCTTGTTTTTTTGGGGGGGAATAATTCCTTTTCAAATGAACAAACAATTTATAATAATAATGTCTGTCATATAAGAATATTATTAGTGTTTACAAAAATGACAGAAAAATGCTAGCTCTAGAGTAAAGCTGGAAGATGTATTTTGGCCAAGAATATTCTGTCATTCTTAATGACGTCTTTCTGAAGAGTTTCTTATTGTAATTCTTCAGGGGAATTTCTATGCAGCTGGTTTGTTTGTATTTTGGTTAATGCTGTATCATGTTTCTTCTGTTAATCTTTGAAGAGTCAAATTATTTCATTCTGACTTTGGCCCATCAGATTCCAGCTCATGAAGCAGATTAATTTTGACTGAATTAAGACACATCCTCCTGAGAAATGAAGATGTTATCAAATTTCATAAACTAGACTCTAGCCATAGTTGAAGATAATCTTTTAATAGTAAAGAAGAAAAAAATTCTCAGCTCATAACAGATTATTTTACAATCCTTGCTTATGACTTGACTGTAGAGAACAGAATGGATGTTCATGGTATTTACGTAAATTAGACAAATCAGTGGGCTTGCAATTCGGAGCGATGGTTTCCAACTGAAATAAATGCATAGAAACACAAGCTGTCATTCCAATGTACTTGCTCTACAGATTAGAAAACAGATTTGTATACCTTCCTTCAATAGCCAAGTATTTCAGTACCTTGTGAGAGGAACTTTAACATTTGAAGTTTAAAAATCAGTACTTAAAGTCGAACGAAACTTCCTTGATTTATGATGATGATCATGATCTGCAAGTACACAGGCAGAACTGCAAATAACTTTGATTTTAATTACCTTATTCAAAAATAGTAAAAAATCTCCTTAGTCTTGAGGGCAACACTGCTTTCATTTTGCAGTGAATTATTTATAGGTCTTGGTGATGGAATCTCTTCTCCAGACCAGGTTGAAGGGCTGAAGCCATCAGTTCATAATAAAATTTACATCCTTCTAAACACTGCAGAGAAACATTAACTGACTGAGACTAGCATTAATGAAGTACTTTTCCTAATCAATTAGGCAATTCAAAAAGGTATCCACTGAGATGATCCTGTGGAGGAAAAGTGATTCACAAACTTAAGCCCTGCCATATATCTCTTTAAAAAAAAAGTAGAAACTGGAGGGAGAAGGAAGACAACCACCTATGTATGGGAACAATAACATTTCTAAGTTACATTACTCTCTCTTTTTAACAAAGTATTTTTCTCTCACATAGCCTTCCCCACAGAATTACTGAATGAGGTGCTTAAGAAATAAAATAGAACAAAGTACATAACACATGAAACTGAACACATATGGAAATCTGTTTTGAGATTTCATGGCTCAGTCATATGTAGAAAATAGAAGCTGAGAACTCAGGGAACATCCTAATGTTATTTTGATCTTGAGAGAAGAATAATTCAAGCTATTTAAAACTTTTGATAAAGCAAGACTTTTCACCTAAGCTAACATTTGAACTAATGTTTCTGTCATTGATATTTATCTCTTTAATTTCATCTTCAAATTCTGTATGTAATTAGAAGCATCATATAAATAACAAATCAAAGCCATGGAGGTTACTAAGCAAAAATTGATAAAGCAAGTTTGATCACTTCTTATTTACCAGACTTCAGCTATTAAATCAAATAACATTAATTATCTTAAAACCTTTTATGTGGTTTATATGTTGCACTACATTTTTCTGAAAGTTTTTCCATGTATGCCAAAGAATTGACTCAGTTTCAGAGCTTAGCTTGAAACCATTAGAGAATATTTTTGGAAAAAAAAATAAATTTCTATAAATGTGAATAATTAAGTCTAATTTTTTGAGGATGGATTTGACTTTTTTAGGAGCACATAAATTAGTTAAGGAAACTAAAGAATTAAAAAAGATTTTACAGTCCCCTCACATCTGTGTAAGAAAACTCAACAGCCATGTGTTCACTTAAATTTGATTTATTTTGATTACTTATTTTTAACAGCAAGAAATAATCTAGCACTTTTTACCAAATAAACACCAATTTGTTGAAAAGGTTCTAGGAGCAGCACTGTCTCACTGAAGCAGTACAAGTTTGGTTTCCAGAACATCAGCCTGAGGACAGGAGCACCCACAAAAGAAAGGTGATAAACTATAAAACAGAGATACTTTCTTCTCTGAATGTTTGCTTTGAAATTGGAGAGGGAGTTTATCAGATATATTACAACTGCAAATTCAACATTAACTTAGTTCTATGGCTGTAGGATAAGAGCAGGTCTTTCTTTGTAAGTCTAAACTAACAAGTACACTTATAATAAGAAAAATACTCTATCTGGTCCCATGATTCAGAATTTCATATGGAAACCAATGAATTCCTGTTGAATTTGTACTTGTGAGGGACTTGAAAGCAAAAGTTTTCACTTTTGCAGGGGTGACATAGTCTCTGCTCAGAAGGTGGCAGATATTTTTCCAGAACAATCTAAAATGAAATGTTGGCCCAAGACTCAGCTGCATCAAGCAAGAAAATAAAATAAACTTCACAGAAGTTTACTCAGTGGTGTGCATTTGCTGATCTACATTTCAGCTAACTGTTAAGATTCTGATAAGTGCATATAAAATCAATTTACTCAGGTGGAAGTTGTGCTTTGATGGAACACTTAATCCTCCTCAGGGAAAAATGGTTTTTATTATTTGGAGTTTGCCTTTCATAACAGAACAGCTTTCATCTGTTTGTGAAGCAGCAGTGGGAAGAAGAAGAAGGAAGAAACTGTGCCCATCTCTGTGAATGAATTGTCTTTGGGCAGGGTACAAGTGCCCAAGCTGTGCCTTTCCTGCGACAGCACACTTCACACGTCCGTCACGGGTTCTGCTGACCTAAGCATATGGGAGACTGCATTACGCCTGAGGACTGAATAGGCTTATCTGAATAATAATAATTTCAAAAGACTTAAAAATTTCTGACTTTGAATTACATTATTTCTTGCATTTTTATCTAAAGAAAATGATTGTTTTCTTGATCTTTTAAATAATAATAACATTTATGCCATGCTCTTAACGTTTATTTCACTTTAACGTATGTGACAATAAGAGGAACAGGAAAATAAGAGGATCCCTCTACTTTTATTGGCACCAATAATTATATTCTCTCAAACTATTTTTTTTCTAACCTAATCCAGAGGAATCCATTAGTATCATAAACAGAAAAGTATCTTGTCCAATCCTCAGTTGCTCCTTCTCTCAACCTGTTAGAGTCTGAATTTATGAAAAATTTGATGCATATCTTTACTCTGGTTCTTGCTCTTCTCTTTCTCTGGAAGTCTCTGATGTAAGTATACACCCAATATTTCTTCTTTATTGTTCCAACATCATGGAGAAATAGTTACTCCATTTTTATAAAGTACAAGATTTTTCTCTCCTCTTCTGGAACTGCTCAGTAGTGATCTTGAATTTAAAGGAATATCACTAATCCCTAAATAGGTCAGCTTGCATTTTATAGCACTGAGATTTCTCTCTCTTTTTTTCTCCCTCTTATGCTTGAGGTCATCAATTCTTTATACATGATATTTAATTGTAATCTGGAGATTTACAGCCTAAAGATTTTGCCATCAGAAATTTTCACAAACATTTGCTTATTTTTTTTCTTTGAAATGCCTTAAAATATTGACTTAATTTAGTCTAGCTATCACTGAGGAATTTCTTGGGTTAACTTACATATAGCTGATATTGCCTTTAAGAATATAGCATATAAGTCTCTAGTACTAATCAAGTTCTTAATTCATTCATTATTTTAAGTGGAATTGCAGCACAAATCATTTATTGAACCAAAATCTGTCATATCTGTAGTAAATTTCTAGAGTCTATTTATTCTTTATTGAGGATCTAAACAGAGATCTTCAGGATTCTTTTTTTCTTAGTAAAATTGAATTGCACCTTAGCTATCTGTTTCCCATCATATTTCAGTAATTATTTCCTTCAACATGTGAACTTCAAATGTCTTTAAAAGAGATCCTTTAAAATAAATATATATAAACAAAAAACATTCTTTCAGAAATATGAAGGATGTTAGAAATATGTAACCTTAGATTTAATTTCTTTTTACTATTAAATGAAAAACTTTACTTATGACCATGAAAATCTAACCTAGTCAATGATAATCTTTTCCAAAGCCATTGAAAAATAAATATTTATTTAGCTAATAATTTGTCTTGTACTTCAATTCAGGTATGATTAGTAAGAATGTCAAAGTATAGGATTCAGGAAGATCAGTACTGTGGACAGGGATCTGCTACAGATATTGAATTATTTTAGGTATATGAATTCAGTGTGTGTAGGTGAGTTGCTTAGTTGTCAATATCTATTTCATGTTTCCAGTAAAGACTGCTGATATACCTTAGTAAACTGGATATTATCATGAGCAGACAGGATACGCTTTTTGCCTTTCTGCATATTAACCATATTCAGCACACTATTCTGAATTAGTTTGCATTAATAATGGTCATTATAGAAAAAATTTCAACTCTTGTTCTGTTTTTTGATTAGCTGCAGAATATTTATTACAGTAATGTTACAGTTACTGCCTTCTACATAAGTCTTAAATATTCTCATACACAGGTCATTTTTTCATATTGCCTTTTACCACTACCAGCTATTTAGAATCATATCTTTGGGAAAATATGAGTATTGAAAAACTCACTAACTCTGTCAGTCTTCTTAAATTTTATGAGTTTATGTTTCTAAGACTCTAATAACACAGAATTTATTTGGTAAAGGAAATGCTTCACAATGAAAATACTTATTTTCCATTCACTTGCTCCTACAATATTTTTAGCCAATATATTAGTAATAAACCAGTCTGAATAAAAAGTAAATAGATTTAGTTGTATCATAGTTTAAGCCGTTAAATCTAAAACTGAGACGGTGTGAAAACCTCAACTGTAAAGAATATTACAGAAAAAGATGTGTATTATTTGATTTCGTACTTAAAGCTGGGTGTAGATTAGGTCATTAGGTTGTAAATTCTATTACTACATAACAGCAAAAGTTAGCTCTGGCCATTGTGTAAAAGAAAAAGCAAATTACTTTGAATTTCCACAGTCCTCATGTCTGGATAACACTGTAGAATTATATTTATATTCTTAAATATGCCCTCATGTCTCAGAACCATCTAAAAGAGGAATGCATCCTTGTGAGGCTCCACTAAAAAAATGAATCAATCAATCAACCAATTATGCAATCAATCAATCACACCACTGAAGAATGAAGCAAAGGAGACAATGCACCAGTGTCAGCGAACAGCATTTGAACTATTTGTCAGTGGTATCCAATGGTTAATGTTATTTTGCACAGAAGCAAAGTCATGCAATCCTAAAATGGCTTACCATCTAATGGAATCTCTCGGCAGAAAAACATTCTGCCTACCACAACTTCTTCACTATCCCTTTGCCAAGATACTAGCTGCTTTCTTACAACAAATCTGATAGGTAGTTAGGAAAGTGGAGTATGGATGAAGGGAACTGGTTCAGACAAATGTCTAAACAGATCCTAACTGTGAAGATAGTAATAATATGTATAATGTCATTGTTAGTTAGTAATACCACTAATGTTTGAATACCACTAATGTTTGAAAGCATGTATCTGCATATGAGTTAGAGCCCCTACATGAAAGTATGCCTCAAATGAGAGGCAATACTGATGCACATGAGCTGATTGTATAACCCTGTGCATCATACAAGGCCCTTATGGGTTAGGTTAGTGCAGTTTTCCTAAACGGCAAACCAGTGCACCAAAAAAGTTAACTTACTAAATGGATCCCTTCCCTTCCCTTCCCTTCCCTTCCCTTCCCTTCCCTTCCCTTCCCTTCCCTTCCCTTCCCTT
>NC_031799.1:28095235-28172865 GCF_001522545.3 Parus major
CCTTCCCTTCCCTTCCCTTCCCGCACCTTCCCTTCCCGCACCTTCCCGCACCTTCCCTTCCCTCTCTCAAAGTATACCCTTAAAAACAAATATAGTACTGTTTCTGACATCAGGAATTGCAGTCTACCCTTCTAAGTACACTAAATGGTACTTAGTACCTGCAAGAGCTTTCCAGAGGCATCAGCTGCAGAATAATATCCTCAATATTTTGACTACTCTCAACTCATTAAATACACCTGAGCTCTGCAATGTAGTGCCTACAGCTTCCAACCTCAGGAATAAAGTAATTACTGCAGATACGATGAGAAGGTGTTTCAAAACAAAACAAAACAATTTAATTAGTTAGTCTATCAGATGCAATGTGTAAAAATGGATGTCATGGGGGCAGACTGTCAGTGAGGTCCTGAAGAGTTCCCAACTGAGTAAGAAAGGACAGTGCAGAGTGGGTCATTAGCATCAACACTGTTTTGAGACAGCAAAAAAAGCCTTAGATCTTCATGGCTATCATCCTTCTTTGCTTCACATAGCAACCCAACTTTGAATGCATATATTTACTCAGTGTGGACTGTAACAGCCTTCTCTTCCCATACAAAACTCATCAGGTGCTTTTGTACGACTGCAAAATACCTTTAAGAAAAGACATATGAATTAATTCATTGCATAACTGCAAAGTGTATTTTATACAATAAAAGAAATCAATAATTAGAGTTAGGAGGAGACACATCAGTGTCATCTTTTAATTTCTTAGATTTTACTTCTCCTGCTAAATCAAATAAAGGCATTACAAACCTTAGTTTAAGCATGGACATTCATACTGTTAAGTTGTGTCTCTCTCCATGTGGGGCTTGTTCCCAGGCATTGTGTTCAAATTATTCAGTGATTTCACTAAAAATATTTCTATATTCTCTTTTAGTGAATATAGATTTTTCTGAATAGAACTACATATATTCCACCAGTAACAGAATAGCAATTAACATGGTTGTCACTCAAAGAAATTCCAGAGAATTTTCAGAAATACAGTTTCAGGTGATAAAGCAACTTTTACCATTCAAGTAAAGGATGATATCTTAGAGCTGACTGTTGCCCAAAATTAGAACTTGTTTTAGGAGGAACCTCCTAAAATTCTTTCATGAGCTGGCATTTAAACACATTTATTTAAAATTTGTTTCTACTGAAAAAGCTTGGAATAACCAGAAAATGAAAGAATTGCCTTTCCCCAAATGCTATGCCTCTCGACTGATAGGATGAGAATATGAATTTACTACCACACAGTAGGCAGGTCATACTAGCTACTTTCCTGTATATTTATTTGAAATTTGAGATATATAAAACTATGCATAGTTCTAATACCTAGAGGTAAGGTAAAGCTGTAAGGTACAACAATAAATGATAAATCTTAAGCAAGTCTTTGAAATTGCAACTGTGAGAGAACGACACACACAGGACTTTTGTATACTTGGTGACAATGCCATGTCCTCAGGATGTCCTGGACCAAATTCGTATTGCTGTCACTGCTCTACTGGCTAATTCTGTACATATTCCATGACTAACTTTCTTTAAAAGACTGTATCTCAGAATCAGAGTGCCTGATGTTGAAAGGGACCTATGGAGGTCAGCTGGTGCAACCCCATGTTTGGTCCAGTGCAACTGGTCATGCAGATTCACCTAGAGATGTTACCCAGGACTATATCCACGGACTTGAATATCTCCAGAGATGACAATGCCATCACCTCTCTGGGCAACCTGTGCCAGGGCTCAGTTAATCTTACCATGAAAAAGTATTATCTGGCATTCAGACAGAACTACCTGTTTCATTTTTTTTCCTTTGCCACTGGTCCTGTGGCACTGAGGAGAGCCTGACTCCATCACCTCTGCCTGACTCCCATCAGCTATGCAGTATATGCAGTAGTCAGATCCCCCTGAGCAGTCCCAGCTCTCTCAGCTTCTCCTCATAGGAGAGATGCTCACACACATCATCATCTGTGTGTCCCCTTGCTGGGCTCTCAGTGTGTCCATGTGTCACCTGTACAGGGGAGCCCAGGAGGGGATGGAGCACTCCAGAAGGCAAGGACGCCCACCCTTGACTTAATGGCAAGCCTTTGCCTAACGCTTCTCAGGATACCATTAGCATTTCTTGTCACAAAGGACCCATTTCTGCCTCCTGTTCAACTTGCTGTCCACCAGGAACCCCAAGGCCTTCTCAGCAGAGCTCTATTCCAGCCTACCAGCCCCCAGCCCATATCCCAAATGCCTGGGGTTTTTTCTCCCTCAGTACAGGACTTTGTCCTTTGAACTAAGGATATGGAACATATCCCTTATTTTCTGGATCATATTTTAGAAGTCTATGATTCATTTAGTTTTAAGGACAAAACCAGCCAAGGATGAGAAATAAATTGCAGTAAAAATATATGTATTTATGTTGCTTTCTCCAAGAAACCAAAACCCATTTCTAACAGACACTGAAATCTTAAAGTATGATTAAAGGAAGACAGAAAAAGAAGAAGCTACTTAGCTACAGGGGTCAACTGAATTTTCAGTTAAGTCCTTAACAGATACTGATATCCCTAAGTTTCCATTTTCCTAATCAAGAAGCAGATATCTGACTTGGCACAACCTCTAACCAGACCAGGTGGAAATCAACTGTTGGCGTGACCTAATTTATGAAAGCTTGGAAAACTAGGCATAAAACAGTTCTTAAAAATAGTATTAACAGCTTATTAAAGTATTTCTCTTCCCTGTATCCAACTGAGATTTCGTTGCAATCCAAAAGCTTTTTGGGGGAAATATCTTGGAAGAAAACACCATGGAGCTGGAACTGTATCAATCACCATATCAGCAGTGTTAATTTTTTTTTTTTTTTTTGTGCCATTTTAACATTTTTCTGCCTCTTTTCTCATACAAAAGTCTGGATGAATACTCTATACACTCAACATTGTCAATAACTGAACATTCACAAAATTTAACAATAGCTGTAGGTCTTATGAATAGAAAAGCAATTTGAAACTCACCAGTTCTAGTGAGGCACCACTTACACATTTCTGAGACTGAAGTGTTTGTTTCACTACATATGCTGGGCATTGCCAACAATAAGTCTCGATCCAGCCTCCCAAGACTCATTTTGTAATACACAGGATTTTTACATAATAGTCCTTACACCAAACTATTCTCACTTAACTGGACAATCAGCTCCCTACCACCATCAGGACCAGAGACTTTTGCTCTTCCCCAAATGCAGCAGTAAGAAAGGAACTCCTGATCCCCTGAACTTCTGCATCTCAGAAGGAAGAGGTGTGGGAATGAAGGCTTCTGCAGTTGGTCTCAATTTTCCACTTTTAAAGACATCTACTGTCCTCTCTTCCCCTACTTAGATGGTTTGCTTGAAATACAATCGTACATGTACTTTGCAAGCCTTTAACCCTCTCCTGCCTCATTGCAGCTATATACATTCTCTCATAACTTCCACAAATTACAAAAAGACAACATGTAACAGCAGGGTCATGCAAACGAATAAAAAAAAAATCCCTTTTTTTTCCATTATGTCATCACTATTACTACATGGTGCACAAATTATAAAAATCTAGTTGAAGACAGAGAAAATTCTTAATTTATGGTGCATTTACTCTTCCTTTCAACACTCTTCTTCCTTTGCCTAACATTTTTGTTTATCATCTATTTAGAATATAATGATAAGAAAAAGGGAAAAATCCAGTTTCCTGCATTCTCACCCCCATCCCACCTACGCACATACATACATGCGACTATATACTCCCAAGTCTCCTCTTCATTCCAAGTTGCACTCTTGCCCTTTAAGTATCTTTTCATTCCACTCTTTCTCAAGACCCCTCGGATTCTTGCTTTACCACTACTAAGCCTCAGCACCTGTGCAATGGGAGCTCAGGCCCTGCTTGGCCTGTTCAGAGAACAGGAGCTGTCTCCTCAGGACACAGACCACAGAAAGGCTTAAGCATGCATTTGTACAGAAGGTTGTCATCTGCTGTGCAGAAAGTAAGGTGGCAGTGAGAGAAGAGGGAAGTACACAGCAGTGGATATGCCTATTATATCTCAGCAAACCTGCTGACAGACCATGTGTTGTTTGTGCAAGTACCACTTTCTCTTGCTGAGGTATTAGGTGCTTAGAGGGCCTTAGACACACTTCTTTCTCTAAGACCTAATCCTGAAGCCAATACATCCCCTTTACCTTCTCAGATACCCTGTCACCATTCCACCTGACAGAGGTTAACTTAGTTCTGCTAAACAGTTTTTACCAGCCTGTCAGAAAGGCAAGTAGATTGTGTCCTCAATCCATTTTGCACTCTTTATCCATTTTCCAGAACTTTATTCTTTTACTTTTAACTAAAAATATAAAAATAAAAAGTTAGCTTTTATTTTCCCCCTTCAGTGTGCAGACTTTCTCTTCTTGCTCTATAAAAGCAGACTTTCTCTTCTCATTCTATAAAAGCATCTATGACCTCCAAGCCAAACTTGTATTTCTGCTGTAAAAGTAAGGAGAATATGTTTCCTACAAATAATTTATTTGTGTCTTTCCTATAACAGGTCTTCTGTACTGATAACCTATTCTAGTTTTTCCCATCAGGTTAAGTATTTCTCTAAGGGACAGAGAACTCCAAGATTAAATGAATTCTCTCTTGGCTCTCTGACATCTGGTTAGTGGTGAGATTCCTCCCCTCCCTAATAACATGAAGAAAAAAATAGAAAAGTGAGGGATGGTAACAAAAAAGCTGTTAGGAAGGGAAATGGGATCTTACAATACCTCTTCAGTATGAAATTATCTTCTTTACTGGTAGTGTTGGGGGGAAACTTCATTTTTACTCAGTTTTACACAATCATCCTAAAAAGCACTTCAGCTGCCACTACTTGATGTACCTTCTCTTTATCTAGGTCCTCCTTTTTTCACTTTACCTAGGTTAAAATTTCCAATGTGGTGGATACACTTAGCATTTTTTAAATCTGTATGTTTATTTCTTTGCTTTCTAAAGATATTGGGACAAAAGTAGCAGGGCTAGAGAGTGTTCAACAGGACCCTTGAAGCCTTATTTACATTCTTGAACAGCAAAAATGCAGGTATATTTAGGAAATACATGTATTCAAAAATACAGATATCTTCAGATACCACTGAGGCAAGAACAAGGGCAAAGAGAAGGGAAGGGGCACAAATATATCAGGACCACACTTCTAACTCAGTAAGTGAGGAGTTGTCCAGGAGATGAGGGACATATACTACATCTCCTGGTGCTTAAGAAATTCCGATGTTTGTCTGAATAGATATCCCTCAAAAAAGGCTTCTTGTTAATAATACTTGGAGCAGAGTCAGTATGTTTTCATCCTTCTTTAAAACATTTAGCCTCATTGAAATTTCCAACTCTGTTTCACTTTTAGAATGTGGGTTTTTTCTACGTACAAATCAGGGTATGGTTCTCTTTTCATGTGCTCCTCTCAGTTTTCAGTTATGGCAAGGAAAAATATTGAAACAGCAAAGATTGACTTGCTCCAAAGACTAAGGTAAATTGAGATGGAAACGACTGCTGAAAATTATTGTCAAAAATGTAAAGTCATGATTGTGAGAGGTTAATTTTTTTCTGATTGTTATCATGCTGAGATTACCATCTCAGGAATACCTTCTGGAGTGAACAGCTGATTTGTTTCAATATTTAGGAGCAGTTCTTTTATGATGTTCCTTTGCTTAACAAAGAATGTACTTAGCATTTGTGATCATAATTGTTCTTTCAGGAAATAGTATGCAAAGAGTTGGTTTAGGTGCCTTTTGTGTACCTGTTCTTTGATTTATTTGCTTTTTTGGGGTCACTTTTAACTTTGCAAACATGTAGGTCACTACAAACTTTAAGAATAACAAGCTAAGAGTTCCTGTTTCTTGGGGCCCAAGGGCAAATAATATATGCTTTATGCTTGGGTTCAGTATTTTTTCCCCCATGGGAGGGTTTTTTCATTATTTGTTTAGTATCAGTAAAGTTGTTGGGCTAGTATACATTTCTTTGACAGTCAGTGTTATAATAGCCTTTTTCCTCATGAACATCTTGTTTTCCAACTTGGGAAGTCACTGTTTAAATTCCACTTGAATGGAATATGCTCTTATGCAAGTGATACAAGAGGAAAGAAATTAAGCACAAAAAGCTCATCCCACATGACCATCCTTGTTATTTTTGACAGGAAGCCAGGTGAGAAGCCAGGAAAGAGGAGCTGATATCTGGATTCCAATAGTGGAGAAGTTCAGTGCACTGATAATGATACTTTTGACCTTGCACCTGCAATCAAGACCAATGTTGAAGGGTAGGTGCACATGGGAAATGTTGACAGTGTTCTGCATTCCCTGCAGCAAATGAACAGTCAGAAGAGTAGGAAGCCTTGTAAGTGAGGTAATGTGTTTCTGAAGTGTGATGCTATTTTAAAAGTAAATACTGACCTCATGGTCTTAGAAGTGCAAGAGATGTATTAGTTGTGAAAGAAAGGTCTTTCACCTTTGTCTCTCTAGTAAGAATCCAGTATGTATGAGCAGAGACTGAAGGCTTATTAATTTGTGAACTTATTCATAAGACTTATGTGAAGTGAAGCAATGGACTCAGAATCTAATTTGGATTAAAAGGGATCTCTTGAGGTTATCTGGCACAAATCCCAAGACAGAGACAACTTCAAAGTTCCGTTAGAATGCTCATAGCCTTATCTGATATCTCTAGCAATGAACATTCCACATTTTCTTTGGTATATCTGTTTTTGTGTGTAATGAACCTTGTAAAAATGTGCTCAGCTTCTACCTGACATGCAGTTCCTCTGGGAGAGTCACATGCTAATTCTCATCAGGAAGGTCAATATTTAACATGCAAAGAGGATGACTTCTCTTGCTTTTGTATCAGATTAATGATAATGCCAGTGGACCACACGCTGCCTTTTCCCATGTAATTAAGTTCTATTGAGTTTTTCAAAAGCTGCTCTTCTTTTCTTGAATATTCAGTTATCTTGGGGGAGGGATGGGACAGGGGTGGGGATGAGAACAGAGAGGGAGAAGACCTTTTTTGCCTTTCTTCCCTTGCTGATTAGCTAATAAAGGAAAAAACAATGTCTAGGAAAAGAAAGTTCTAACATATGAGCAAAATACCTCTTATCTCTAGAACAGAGTATCCCACTAAATATATGCATCTCTGTTTAGAAACCTTTAATGAGAAGTATCCTCAGGGAAAAGATTTCTTTCATTTCATTTAAGAATCACACATTTTATCATCTGAGAATCCGTAGGTCATATTAAAATTCAGACAAATATCTGCATATTTTAAATGTCTGCCTGAATACTGAGATCATTTGTCAATGTCCTCTCTGAATTGTTAGTCAGACAGTTGTGCACATTATTTGAGACAGCAAATGAACTGTTTGGGTTGCTATAGTTACAGCCATGGAGAAGATAAATTTCTGCAGCTACTATCTTTCTTGAGGGGCTGGGGCAGAGAAAGATAATTGAAAAACTAAAAGTTAATCCGACACATTAGGGTAGGGTCAGAACTGTAACAAAGCTTTATGTGTGCACTTCATTATATACGTGGAAGGAACAATGTATCCATAAAAGTAAATAAATATTGATGGATGCTTCCATTACATTCCCTTTCTCTAAATTTATGCTGCAATTTGTACCAGTCAGGTAGCAGTGATTGGGCTTGTTCAACCAGCAGGAATTGTTAATTTGGACAGTTATCTGATTTAGAACAGCATGATGAGGTGATAATTTCCTCCAAAATTACCACTAGCATTTTGGGTTCGTAGAAAAGCAGAAACACAGAATAATTTAGGTTGGAAGGGATCTTAAAATCATCTATTCTATCCTGCCTGCTCAAGCAAGGTCACCTACAGCATTTTATCCAGGACTGTGGCTAGTCAGATTTCCTGTGTCACCAAAGATGGAGACAACCTCTCAGAAAAAAAGTTTCCTTGTTTTTACCCTGAATTTGCTATTTTTTAATTTGTGCTCATTGCTTTGTGATCTCTGGGCACCTTGAAAAAAGTTTAGTTCTGTTTTCTTCATTTCCTCCTGCCAGATAGTTATACACAATAATAAGATGCTCCTTGAGACTTTTCCACAGGCTCAACACTTGCAGCAATCTTCACATATGACAAATGTTCCAGTCATTTCATCATCTTTGTGACCCTGAGGTGGATATGCTCTGTGAAGTCTGTGTCCTGCCTGAACTTCAGAGCCAACACTAGACACAGTATTCCAGACATGGTCTCATCAGTACTGATCAGAGAGGAAGGATTACCTCTGTTGAAAGGGCTGGCAATGCCCTTTCTAACACACCTTAGGACACTATTCTTTTTTGTTGTAAGGGTCCACCATTGGTTCATGGTTAACAAGGTGTCTACCAGGACCCAGACTCCTTTTCAGCCAGGTGACTTCTCAGCTGAATGAGGGACTGGGGTTATTTATTGCCAAGGCAGGATTTTGCTCTTCCATTTGTTAAACATAACATCCTTCTATTGCCCAACTCTCCAGCCTGTCATGAATGCTTTGAATGGCAGCACAATCATGTCAGGTATGAGCAGCTTTTCCCAGTTCTACACCATTTTAAAGCTCCCCGAGAGTACACTCTCTTCCATCATATGGATTATCAATGAAGCTCTTAAACAATAATGAAAAGTATTTCTTCAGTAAAATGATCTCTTTTAATAACCAGGTGACCCTCCTAGTGGATGAGGGAAAAGCTGTGGGGAATGTTTCTATCTGGACTTCAATAAAGCCTTTGGTACTGTCTCCTACAGCACTCCTGGAGAAGCTGGAGCTGCTGAAGAAAGTACACCTCATCATAGTAAGCAATCAGGTTCTATAAGAATTATTTCCCTTTTGTAAATCCATGCTGGCTAATTTCAATCTCCTGCTTTTCTTTCATGGGTATGGAAATGTTTTCCAGATGAAATTGAGATAAAACACATTGAACTGTATTTTCTGAATATTCCCTTGACCTTCTTCAATATAGGAATGTCCTTTCCTCTCTTCCAGTCTTCTGCAACCTCTCCCACTTGCTGTGACTATTCAAAGATAATCAACAATGGCATCACAATGATGTGAGCCAGCTTCCTCAACACTTGTGATGCCAAGGGCCAAAGGCTATGGACTTCCGTAATTTATTTAAGTGCTCCCTACCCTGGTGCTACTGCACTGAGAGCAAGTCTTCCTTGTTCCAGACTTTCCTTCTGGTGTCTGAGTCCTGCATTTTCTGGTGGCCAGTTCTACTGGTAAAGACTCAGAAAAAAAGACACTAAATCCATTTCCACCTCCTCCCTGTCCCTCACATATGGTGGGCTGAGAGCAGACTTTATTTTCATCTTTTTTTTCCTCTTCTTTCTTAAAAGCATCATATGATGTTCTTTCTTAGGTCCTAGTATGTTGCTTACTGGGGCCGCAGGATCATGTCCAGAGAAGCTAGTTACGAGTGACTGACATGAGACTCCAACAAGACGGGTTTCTGCTCAGGAAACCATTTATTCAGCACAGGAACAAACTCAGCTTAGATCCAGAGAGAGAGAGAGCACTGAACAGAGGCAGGGAGATGGGTTTTGTGGGACAGAACAAGGGTGGAGTTTAAGGTCAGGGACTAATAGGAATGTAGCAAGGGAGAAACCCCAGGAGCACAGAACCAGTCAGAACTCCCTGGGCTGCCACCCCACCAGGGTCTGGGGTGGAGCAATTCTTCCTGGGCTCACAGGGGACATCCCCTGAGGAAGAGGAATGGAATCCACTCTTTTGAGGCTTTAAAACCATGTCTCTCACTTCAACAATGCATATCTGAAACTAAATCTTTGCCTCCCTGGGCAGGGGGCACCTCACACTAGTAGTCTTTCTGTACATGATAAAAGCATTAGAAGCCTAGCATACTCAAGTTCTCTGAAAAAACAGTCTTGGCATATGAGAGACAATAAATTTGCTGTTAATTCCTTATCTAAACTGCCAAATTCAGGCCATGCCTCATTGTTGTCCTAATTTATAAGTTGGCCACATTAGTTCTGAGAGTCTGATCAATTCAGGTTCTGAAAGCAATGAAATTTTGCCTGTTAATATTTGCCAATTTTTCAATATTAAGCCTAAAGGGTAATCTCTAGGTATTTGAGTTGTATATTCACATGGGAAGTCACACCTCACTGTCCACTAAATGGGACAAAACCACAGAAATAAAGTGAAGCAACCTAAAGACAAGCACTAATAAGCAGGAGGAGAGAACAAGAACTGCACAGGACTCAAACTCACATCTTCTGGACCAGCAGTGTGAGGCCTTACTCACTGTGCTACCCTGGCCACCACAGTGCTAAAACTCTGCTCTTTCAGGGGGCATTACCATACCACTTTATGAGCAAACGACAAAGAAACAAAAAATTCCCATTGGACCCTCTCATATCCTTTCACACGCTGTACTAAAAAGTCTCTTAACAATAAGCCTAGGTGATAACAACAAAGCACCTCTTTTAATTCACTTACTCGCATGTCTCTGTGTTGGATGTGGAGGATTCTTGTGCTCTGACACCACCTGGACTGTGGCCACTGCCCCTCTGAAGTGCCAGCAAGCACCTGGCTATTTCTCAGTCCAGGGGATTTTCCAGAAGCCTCTTTGTCCCATCTGGGTCACCAGAAACTGATGTCTTCTTTGGGCTTACCTAAAAACAGAGGCCAGACAAAATTAAGGGAATAAAAAATGGTTATATTTATTGAAGGGCCTTCAGGTACACCTTAGGCAGACAGAGCCCTCCAGGGCCTACACCCAAAATGGACAATGGATCATGAGTTTCCATACTTTTATAAGTTTGGTCCATCTACATATTAGGGGTTAATCTTCCAATTACAGCTTCACGTAAAGAAGTCATTTCATCCCAAATTTCTGCATGCTGCCCCCCAACTCACTTTTATTTATACTTCTGAGGCAGTTACACTTACTGCCCAGGACAGTAAGATGTTCTTAATTCCCAGGCCTCCAAAGGAATTGTTTTCTCTGACCAAAATGGGAAGACAGCAGCTAGCACTGTATATGAAGTTCAGAGCTATACATTGAAGAATTACAGGATTACAAATGTATGAAAAATATTAAAGCTAAAATCCTAAAGTGTCGAAAAACTTGACCTCTTCCATTTTTCTCATCAATTTGCTTCTTTCAGCAGCAGTCCCACAATTTTCTGAGACTTCCTTTTGCGGTTCATAGACATGTAGAAGCCTTTCCTGTTGCCCTTCACATCCCTTGGCAGATTCAATGCCAGCTTGCTAGAAAGGTCAAGGCAGCCTGTCTAACTCTATTGCTGCAATATCAGATAGCAACTCTTCTCAGGTCATATATCTTTGATTTCATAACTTGTGAAGTTCCTTTTTATGTTTGAGTTCAGTTAGGAGTTTTTTGCTCATGTAGGTATGCTTCTTCACAGACTCACAGAAACATCAAGGTTGGAAAAGACAACGGAGATCATAAAGTCCAACCTATGATTGAACACCACCTTATCAACTAAGAAATGGCACTAAGTGCCATATCCAGTCTGTTTTTGAACATCTCCAGGCTCAGTGGCTCTACCACCTCCCTGCACAGCCCATTCCAGTGCCCAACTACTCTTTCTGTAAAGTTTTTTTTCTAATATTCAGCCTAAACTTGTCCTGGCGCAGCTTAAGACTGTTAGTTCTTTAGTTAGACTAAAAGAACTTTAGTCCTGTTAGTTGTCTGGGAGAAGAGACTAACCCCAACCTGGCTACAGCCTCCTTTCAGGGATTTGTAGAAAGTGTTGAGGTCTCCCCTAACCTTTATTTCCAGGCTAAACAATGGCAGCTCCCTCAACCGCTCTTAATAGGGTTTAGGTTCTAGACCCCTCATCAGCCTTGTTGCCCTTCTCTGGATGTGTTCTAGCAGCTCAGCAACCTTCCTGAATTGAGGGGCCCAGCACTGGACACAGCACTCAAGGTGTGGCCTCTCCAGTGTTGAGTACAGAGGACAACCCCTGTCTTGCTCCTGCTGGCCACACCATTGCTGGTACAGGCCAGGATGCCATTGGCCTCCTTGGCCACCTGGGCACTGCTGGCTCCTGTTCAGCTGCTGTCACCAGCACCCCCAGGTCCATTTCTGCCTGGGCACTGTCCAGCCACTCTGTCCCCAGCCTGGAGCTCTCCCTGGGGCTGTTGTGGCCAAAGTGCAGGATCTGACACTTGAACTTACTAAACCTCATATTGTTGGACTTGGCCCATGGATCCAACCTGTCCAGGTCATTCTGCAGAGCCCTCCTACACTCCAGCAGATCAATGCTAGCTTCCAGCTTGGTGTTATTTGCAAATTTGATGATGGTGAACTCAATCCCCTCATCCAGATCATCAGTGAAGGCATTAGACTGAACTGGGCCCAACACAGATCCCTGGGGGACACCACTAGTGAGCAGCCCCCAGCTGTGTTCAGCACCATTCATCACTCTCTGGGCCTGCTCTCCAGCCTGTTCTTAACCCAGGGAAAGGTGCACCTGTCCAAGCTGTGGGCTGCCAGCTTTTCCAGGAGACTGCTGTGGGAGATGGTGTCAGTGGCCTTGCTGAAGTCCAAACAGACATCCACAGCTTTCCCAAATCTACCAGGTGGTCATGAAAGGAGATCAGGTTGACCAGGCAGGACCTGCCTCTCCTCAATCTGTGCTGGCTGGGTCTGAGTCTTTGCCATACTGTAGGTGTTGGGTGATGGCACTCAAGATGATCTGATCCACAACCTTGCCAGGCACCAAGCTGAGGCTTACTGGCCTGTAGTTTCCCAGGCTCCTTCTGGCCCTTTTTGTGATGTGTGTCACACTGGACAGCTTTCAGTCATCTGGGATGTCCCCAGTGAGCCAGGACTGATGACAAACAATGGGGAGTGACTTGGTGAGCTCTTTGGCCAGCTTCCTCATTACCCTAGGATGGAAAGGAACCTAACTGGTTCCATAGACTTGTGGGATCCAAGTGGCTCAGTAGGTCTCTAACTGCATTCTTCTGGATTCCAGGGGGTTTGTTTTGCTCCCTGACCCCCATCTACCAGCTCAGGATGCCAGTTGTCCTAAGGACAACCTGTATTGCTGTTGAAAATTGTAGCAAAGATGTCTTAAGAACGTCTGCCTTTTCCTCATCTTTAGTCGCTGAATTTCCTCCCACATCCAACAAAGAATGGTGGTTGTCCTTGCCTTCCTTTTGCCATTAATGTATTCATAAAAATATTTTTATTATCCTTCACAGACATGGCCAGATTAAGTTCTAATTGGGCTTTTGTCTCTCTGGTTTTTTTCCTATGTGACCTAGTAACATCCTTAAATATTTCCTGACTTACCTGCCCCTCTTTCCAAGCAGTATCTTTTTTTCCTTAGTTCCTTCAAAACCTTCTTGCCCATCCAGGCTGGTCATCTTTCCCACTGGCTCATCTTTTGGCACATCTCTGCTTCTGCATCTTCAAGATTTTTTTCTTGAAGTATGTCTATCCTCCCTTAGTTTTAAAGAGCTGTTCCCCAAGGTACTCTCTGAATCAGTCCCTTGAATAGTCTGAAGTCTACCCTCTGGAAGTCCAGAGTGGAAGTTTTGTTGATGCCCCTCCTGATTTCACTGAATATTGGGAACACTACTATTTCATGGTTACTGTACCCCAGATGGCCTCTGATCACCACATGTCTACCAGCTTTTCTCTGTTTGTAAACAGCAAGACTAACAGAATCTCATCCCTGGTAGGCTTTCTTGCCAGCTGTGTCAAGACGTTGTCCTCCATACAGACCTCCAAGATTGCCTCTTCTCTGCTGTGTTGAGTTCCCAGCGTATATCTGTCAGGTTAGTCTCCTACAACAACAAGGGCTGGTGATCTAGAAACATCCTCCAGCTGTTCATAGAATAATTCATCCACTTCATTCTGGTTGGATGGTCTGCAATAGACTCCCACCAGGATGTTGGCCTTGTTGGCCCATAGGCACTCAACCTTGTCATCATTAATCCTGAATTCCATGGTGTTGAGAGCCACTGTAATACACAGAGCCACCTCTCTACCTCTCCTACCTCACTTGTCCCTTCTGAAGATGTAGCCACCCATTTCAGCACTCCATTCATGTGAGTCACCCTACTATGTTTCTGTGACGGTGACTAGCTTGGTCATAGCTTTCCTGCTGTACCTTGGTTTCCAACCTTTAATCCATGCTGCATGTATTAGTGAATTAGTGCATTAGTGTACTAGTGCATTAGTGCACATGCACTTCAGCTGGCTGCTGATTTCAGCTGACTCTGGCTTACCACCCTTGGGCTCATTTTTGAAGAGCCTGGTTGCTTTCCCTTCCCCCTTCAAGCCTAGTTTAAAGCCCTCTCAATCAGCCCTGCCAGCTCACATGCTAGAATCCTTTTGTTAGATAGATGGAGCCTATCTGACTCTGGCAGGCCAGGTGCCATAAAAGTTGCCCCATGATCAAAGAACCCAAAATTCCACTGATGGCACCATCCCTTAAGCCATTTATTGATCATGTAGGTTCTCCTGTTCCTTTCATAATTTGTCCCTGCTACTGGACCACCTGTGTTCCTGCGCAATCAACCTATGAACACAGAGCCTTGAAGTCCTTTTTAATTGCAACAGTGCCCTTCTAGTCAACCTCATCATAGCCAGCCTGGAAAATCAGCAGCAGAGTAATAATCAGAGGGCTGGATAAGCTCAGGGGGTCTCTTGGTGATTACCTATACTTGGGCCTCAGGCAGGCAGCAGACTTCTCTGTGGGATGGGGCTAGTTGATATACAGGGCCCTCTGTTTCCCTCAGAAGGGAGTCACCTACTATGACACCCTTTTTTACTTAATACAAAAGTTTGTGATCCATCTGACAGATGAAGTGTAACTGGGATACTTGCCAGGCAGATTATTTGGTAGCTTCTGCCTGAACATCTGGATCCAGGGCCTTATGCAAATTTTGAAGTGGCACCTGGGAAGATGATGGGGGTCAGGAGGGAATTTTATTACCTCCCCAAGTAGGGACCTGTTTCCATTCCCTTGCCTCTATTTGATCTTCTACTGCATGATGATAAGAGGCATGGGGCTTATTTGAATCCTGGTGGGCTTTTCTCAGGGATGGAAGGGTGTAACTCCACCAGACTACTTCCCTTTCACCTTCCCTAAAACTTAGTCTTTCTACTTCTTCCTTAAGCTCTGCCACCAGACAGATCATTCACCCCTTGCACCCCTTGCACTGTGTGTAGGTGTCTTTTCCTCTGGTACTACCACAAGGCTCAGAAATTCCATGCAGCCAGCGCCTTGGACAGCTCTGTCCTTCATGGAGCATTCTGTTTTTAGTACACTTTTACTAGCAATGATTTTGATTGTTTGAAAACCATAGCTAGGAGAAAAGAAAAAATAAAAAATGACACGACACACCACCAGGAGTGTGGTTGCAGCCCTGCCTGCTTGCCCTACCTGCTCAAACTGCCATGCATGCTGCCATATATGTGGCCCTCATATACATGCCACATCCCTGTTCACCACGCTCCAGGTTACTCATACGCTCCATGGCCTTTTTCAAATTGCCTGCAATAGCCTGGAGATGGCACTTCCTTTTGCCTGAATGGTTGACAAGAGGGCCTCCTTTCCCTGATTCCCTAGTTGCTGTGAGCTTGAGAGGGTTGTCCTTGAATATCAACAAGGTCTCCTAGACCTGCTTTCTTTCCAGGGCTGCATCCCATGAATTTTTCCAGGCAGAAAATATTGGCATTTGCTTTCCTGAGGTCCAGGGTTGTAGTCCTACTTTAGCTTTGCTATCTTCTTTTTAGTCCTGAGCTCTGCTATATCATCCTGCTGTAACCACTGGTCGTGCTGACTGTCACATCTCTAACCAGTTCTTCCTTGTTCAGGGTCTAGCCATGCATGTCTACTTGTAGGCAACTCTGTAATGTGCTTTCACCTCAAGAAATCAGAGTCCCAGGTCTATCCTTTCACTACTAAGTGTCCTAATTACTAAGAAGCATATTCTATCCCACATCTTAATTGAAGCAAGAGGGGCAGCAAGACAAACATTCAGTTAATCTCTAACATAGTTTTCACTTAGGGAGTATCTTTCTGAGACATAGGGACTGTGTAAAACCATTTAGAATGAAGAAGGACTTGAAAAATGCCTGTGCTGCTTTCTCAAACTTTTCTGATGCTATAAACTATGTGCTGGCTATAGCCAAACTGCTTATATTAAACTGCATAGAGCCTAAAAGGAGCTTCTTCCATGAAACTATCTCATTCTCCTGGTACCAGGACCTCAGGTTTTCCACAACCCCAGCTGTGGGAAGAAGCAACTTAACAGGATCTTCCAAATCCTGCTGGGTGCTTTGTTTTCATGCAGTCCAGAAGGAAGACACAATTACCTCTTAGCCATCCAGCACACTATTTGCTTGGGCAGTCTTTGACAAATCTTCAAGATATAATTTGGCTATGGGATTTGATAGTCTGGTATTATTATTAGTCTAGCACGAAATCAGGAGCACCCTGACCACTTTCCCTGATTACATATATGAATAAAAATGTCTTGCTTTTTTATTGTTTAACATAATGTTTTTGAAAATATCCTGAGCACACCTGTCCAGACCCTGTGGTGGTTTGACATTGATTGATATTTGGGGAGAGAAGTAAGAAACACCCACAGAGGTGATTTCTTTCAGAGAAGCTGCGGGAAGCTTCCTCTGTGCCTACTACAGGCCAATGGCTGGCCAGTTCTGAGAACTGACAATGTTTTGCACTGTTTCGAAGTTAGGTCCACCTCTGTGAATTCCACCTTTTAAAAACCACAAGCTTGGGGACTTTTATCTTTTTTGCTTCTGGCCTTGAAAGGTATCAGAGCTCTGATGAGGCTGGCCCTGCTCCCCTGTGGCCTGTGGCGCCTGGGGAGGCTGGGCCAGATGCCAGTGGCTCCCGGGCGGGGGATGGAGGCTGCAGGAAACCAAGCCCAGGCCGAGCTGGGTCACAGCTGCTGACATCTTGCTGACACTAAACACCCTTCCCCTGGCTCCTGACGACTCCAGGCTGAGCTCCCAGCCCCTCCCAATGGCTGCCAGGTGGACTGAGGTGCCCAGCGTGGCCTGAAATCCAGCCCCGTGACTGTTGTGGCAACTGGGTGAGACACAAGACAGATTAGACCTGCAGACCTTGTTCGTCTCTCCAGGGGGAGAAAAAGTGTGACAATACATAGAAAGACAACATGAAAACACCAAGGTCAGTAAAAGAAGGAGTCAAGCCTCAAATGTAAGCCTCCTTCCATGATGAAAGGAGTAGATGCCGAATGGGGCTGAAATATTCTCTTGGTAGGGCCATGTAGATGGACAATGAAATATCTCCTTTAAGTCCTGAGAGGGTATGGGGGGGATGAAGTATTCCAACTGTAGATCTGAGCAGAGGTATCCATTGATGAAGCTAAGCAGATGACGGAGTAGCTGTGATCCCATGAGAAGTTTGAAAAGAGAGAGAGAGAGAGATAGAGAGAGATGAGAAGATGAGAGTTGATGAAGACCCTTTGCCCCCAGGGAGAGAAGAAGAAAATCTCTGTTCCCAGAGATGATCACCAAGATAAAGAGAACCTTTGCCTTTGAACAACTCATCCTTAAAATAATATCCCTTGAGTTCATGGCCCATGGGCACACCCCTAGGAGGGCTGTAAAAATGAGAGGAATTCCACAATGCAGAATTTTGGCCTGGGCAGCTGCTATTCGTAGAAATGAAAAGCCACAAGAAAACTATTTCTTGTGGAGAAGTCTCTATGGCATGACAAGAGAAAACTTCTCTCCCTACAAGGCCTGATTAAAGATTATTGTAGAGTTGGTACTGTTTTAATATCCCAGGTTTTGTCTCTACATTGTCACTTTGTGAAAGGAAAATGTTGGGCAGGGGAAGGAAAGGTTTCTGGAGGTTTTATTCTGATGCTTCTTATTCTTGTAGTCCTGTTAATAAAAGTTTCTTTATTCCTTTTAAGTTTAAAGCCTGTTTTGCCCTTCTCCTAATCCATATCTTGCAGCAAGAAATGAGTGAGTGCCCTGGTGATTTTAGCCAGTGCTAAAACCCACCACGTTATTTTGTGCGTTGGCCGAGAAACTCAAATTGGCGAATCTAAACCACTTCAACCCTTAATATCATAGCAAAGGCGAGGAAGAAGCCTTCTGTTCACCAAGCCAGTTGAGAGCAGACTGAATGAATGCAGACACCTGAATCTGGGTTCTTGCTCCTCCAAGAATCACTTATGGCATTTTAAACACATGCAGGAATAAACAGTTATGAAGAGAAGAGTTTAGAAATCACAGCCTCAAAATTCAGATAGTATTGGTCTTTCTCTTATTTGGTATATTTCAGTTTAGTATCTAGAAATACAAACTTACCAAATTGATTTAAGTTTGGTTTCAGTTTTCTGCGGGGAGATGTTTTCTGATGTCATCAGAGGTGCTACTTAGGTCAGAGATTATTATATAAATTATATTATATAAATTACATTATATAAAACAAATCATTGAAACAGCTATGAATATAATATTTGACTTTTTTTTAATAATATTTGATTCATTCCTATCTATTCCTATTGTGAATTATTTATGCAGCAGTCCCGAAGTCTTACAATGCCAAAGTTATTTGAAGCCATTCACTTGTAGATTACTATGTAAGCTAATTTCATGAGTATTTTTGCATGCTATTCACCACTTGTCTTGCTGATTGCTAAGATGCTGTATCTGCCAGCTTGTGATTACCTTTCTGAGAAAAAAACACCCGAAATATTTCCCAAAACAAAAAAAAGAGATGAAGACTTTCCAGTGTTACTCTGATCTACTAAGCACAGTAAGAGGTTTTGACACTGTGAGAGAAAAATTTGGAGTTGAATAATAACTGCAATTGCTAATGTTCATTCAATATGTTGAATGAATAAGAAAAGATATTGCCAAAAGGTCTACAGTTGTCAAAACATTCCTAAATTCTGAATAATCACCAGAATAAATGTGTGTCCTTACATCACCACTATTTTCCCCACTCTTCCCTGAATCATATTAATTTGCTTTAAGAATTCTATCAGTGGTGAACTGTACTGATGCAGTGCTTAATACTAGATTTTGATTGAATCAGGTTTAGTAAGAGATTTAATGAGCAAGATAGTTTTAAGAAAAAAAAAAAAATCTCATAAGAGCTAAATTCATATTACAAAAACTTCTTACAGCAGGCAGGATTATGATTACCCAGATCTAAATTAAAACCTGGAGTCCCTTTTCATACCAGTACCAATGTTTTTAATTTATTTCTTAGGAAGGATTATGTCAGATATCAAATAAAATGAGATTAGACACGTTTTTCCTGCACATAGATACAAGGTGATGGTAACTTTGTTAAAAATCATCTTCAACACAAGAATCTTCTGGGACATATGAGAGCCCAAGAGTGGTGGGGGCTCACCATGGCAGGGATTGGCAGCAGGATTTATCCCACTTCCCCAGTGAGGAACAGGGCAGGCAGGAGCACGGGGGCTTGCAATTATTTTTCAGAATTACTGAAATACTGTATGTTTCCAGGGGGCTATTTCGGGGAATGTGGATCTGGAGCACACTCAGGGAACTGGGTGCACAGCATGAAGAGACTTGAGACCAGCAGAGTAGGTAGAGGTTTACCATGAAGAGCCCTGGAGGCCAGGTGGGCTAGGGATATGATGGTCATCATCTGCTGAAGGGTCTGCATGCTTTCTCTTCAGAGACTCCTCTTAAAGGCTATTTTAATCAGTCATAAAGCAGTTCCTCTCCAGATACTAAGTAATAAGTGCCAGAGCTGGGAAAAAAATGTCAAACAATGTGTTTTTACTCTACTTCAGCAGATTTTTCTTCATTTGGTTTTATTTTCAGGTGTGAAAATAAAGCCAATATGCTGACATTTTTATGACACTGCTTTCCTATAATAAGTAAAAAGTCACATTAATAAAATAATTTCATTTTCCAGTTCACTGGCCCATAAAGCGGCTTATTGCAATTGGGTATTTAATACAAATACAGAAAAGTATTTACTTTGATATATTTTAATTCTATCAAGAGTTGTGGTGACATTTTAACAATAAGAAGTAGCAAATGGGTTGTTTAGACCATTCATTTCCCTTTCAGATCCGCATTAAAATCCAGCTGAGGTGCAGACACATAATATTTAAAACAGATTTTATCCAGGATCTGAAGCACAATAACGTACAGAAAACTTTATTTGGAAAACCTTCCCTCCTCAGAAAGCCTAGAAGATACCATTTTTTTCTGGATATAGATGCTGAGTGGCTGCACAGGGCTGGCAGGGGCCCTTCTTCTGCAGCTTAGTATGGGGAGCTGCTCTGCTCTGCCCACCTTGAGCTACAACTGCCCTGGGACCAGCAGAACAGTCACTAATGCGACTGTTGCTCTCCCTCTGCTGTCCCCAGACATTCCAGCTCCTCCTGACCCGTCCCCTCTCCCTCCCCCTAGCTATCCTTTTAGCAAAATAGGATCAATTACAGTAGTCAGAACCAGCAAAAGGACAGGAGAGAATATAATTTTTATAGAACAAGTGCAGCAGAAATCTTGGACTCTTACATGTTAAGAAGTGATACATGAAAACTCTTGTGCATTACTGTTCATGTGGTCCATTCCTTCTCCTCTACTCCCCAGGTATTTAGCTCTCCTTGAACCCAAAAGTTTCTCTTAAATTTTGTGAAAGTAACTCTTTTCACAGCTAAGTATGAAATGCAAACTCGTTGCCATGCCAGCTTTTGAAACCGTAAAGCCCCAAGTAAATTCATTTGGTAATTTTTGTTTTTTCCCTTCTCAGAGGCTCATGCAATTTTCTGGCTATGAGTGGCCATTACACAGGGACAATGAGAAGTATTCCCACCTTAACTGTCCTCGGAAGCTAGTCCTATGGGTCTGAACTATGTAAGGAACTGTGGAAACAGAACTTCTCTAATGCTGACCATTATATATACACATACACATACACACACACATATATATATATTTTGTGTGTGTGTATGTATGTATTATATATATATACATACCATTGTAACAAAATGGTGGGTGCTTTGTGAAAGGGATCACACTGCTGTTTGTGAGGGATTCACGTTACTGGGGAAGGGGACAGAATGTAGGAAGCATCTAGCAGAATGGTTTCCTTTGGGGAAACTTAGGCTGAAGAATGTCTTGACCCCTCCTCAGGATGTGACAGATGGGACAAAATCCTGTGCACACCAACAATGCTATATGTGTTCAGAAACATAAATCTCAAGTTATGAGTTAACAACTTCAAGAGACAGAAGTTCTTGAGAGAGGTATTCTGTGAAAAGCTAGGGTGAAACAAAGATCTAGAACTTCTGAGTTTAGACATGCCCTATCTGAGGGGTCTCCTGTTTTGAGTCTGAAGGAAACAATTTTTATAATCTCGTTTTAACTATTTTTTTCCTAAGACTTTCTGCTTCTGATGTTATGAAGCAATACATCTTGTTTTACAGATATTAGCATATCCTGTTTTGTATAATTTATTCAATATTTGTCATATCAACCAGGCCATGGGAATGGTACATTTTTATCTTATATTTTAGAAATTTTTTAACCTGCTGATAGTTTCATTAGTTTACTTTGGATTCATGTTTGTTTTGCAATAGATAAGTTGTCAGCTCCAAAAGGAATCAGATCGCATCATTGAAGCATGCATGATCATTTTTCCTGGGATAATAGGCTTTTCTTGGTGAAAGAAATTGAAAATTATTCATATGTTCATATGACAGAAAATTTCAAATGAGAGAAAATAAAAATACCTTCTAAGAAGACTATAACTATACTTGGTTCTGTAGTGCAGAAATCTGAAATCTGACTTGTCAGGAAACGTTTCAGTACAATAAGTAATGTGGGTATTTTTCAACCAAATAAAGCTAAAGTAACTTTTTTCCAAGCCTAGAAAACTTTTAAACATGGATCTAATACTCAACTCAGCCAGGCAGAACTGCGGTAAGATATAAAACTTCCATGGAAGTTATTCTGTAGGAAGGAAGGAGAGAAACACGCATGGATGATTTTCACAAAATCATGTAATACCTTTATTTGCCTGCTTGCTTTTTATCCTTTTTATCTTTCAAAACTGTGTCAGGTCTGAGCCACTCACCACACAGGTAGTGCTTCAGCTGTACCTTTTCAGTCAGGAGATGTCCTTGCCTTCCTCTTCCTAGTATGAAGGCACCTGGTCCTTCATCTTGCACAGCCAACCCTCATTACTCCTACTGGCAATGGGATCCTTTGATAAGGAGGATCCCTTGCCTCTACCAAATACAAATTAAATGCAGTCTAAAAATAGTTTCCAGAACCATTCAGGTTGAAGAAAAATGATCCTTTTTAAAAATCAGACATATTTATTTCTTTCCCCCGAACTTCCCCACAAAAATAAATAAACAAAAAACTGTGATGTTTCACTTTGGACACAAAAACAGAAAAAAAAGCAAACAAGGGAAAAAAACCAAAGTAATAAAGTTATTTTCCTGTGTCTTGTCAATTTGGCTCTCACTTGTTCTGTTACTTTTTTTGTGGGTAAGTTTTTAGATATTTATCCTTTTCATCTGATAGTGACATAATTAGGTGAATTCATTTGAAGACCACAGTTTTCTGTGTTTTCTTATTTGAATCTGATTGCAATTAGCAATTTTTTGCAATTTTTATACCACCTTTCATCTCTAAATCTATGCCATGAAAGAATATAATTTAATCCTCAAAATAAAGCATACAATGATTCTCTTGAAAAAAACCCTACCAATAAATGACCCAAAAGAAGAAGGAATAAGGGGGAAAAAATGTAATGCAAAAATCTACAAGCATATAAAAAAGATATTTAGAGTGACCTTTGTTTTTTGTTTTGTTTTTTTTTTAAATGCTTATGTATTTGTGGGATGGTATGCCTTTATTTCTTTATTTTCAGTACTGTCATGAGTTCTGTTCTCACTAAGTGGGTAACTTTTATCACCTCCAGTGAGTTCAAAATCAACAGCACCCTTGCCTGTCATTTCTCACAGAAACAGATTCACTTAACCTGCCTCCACCTGTGTCACCTGTCAATGGCAGCACTGGCAACACAACTTGTCTTTCATCTTGATGAAGTACTCTAGTCATGCAACACACAGCAAACTATTGATATTTGAACTGGTCATCAGGTAGAGTTTGTCCCATGATGTCTGACTCCCAGCTAGACCATATTTTCCAGAAATATGAAAGAAAACAAAACAAAACAAAAATAAAAACAAAAAATCAAACCAAAACAAAACAACCCTAAACCAAACTAAAACAAAAAATGTTGCAGTCCTATACCACCTGTTTCTGTGGAATACCACTCCTCTTTAGTTGTTGCTGAATGTTGCACTGGAAAGACAAATGTTTCACTTAATACAGTGAGACATATAAACAGCCAGCCATCCCTTGTTCAACCATATAGCCATATTCTTGGTCATATTTATCTAAAAATTCATATATTTTTTCAGGATATGTAGCTGTCATTGTACTAGAGATTATGTGAACCTCCAGCTTAAGCTAAGAAACAAGGTTAAGAAGCCTGGGAGAAGCTGATTTTAAAAATGTTGCTGCCTTCAAAAGTTTTGAAACGAGTGCTTGAAGTTAGCTATAAAAAATTCATGAGACAAAAAGTCTTCTGAAAATCTGAAAAATATCAGTCTGCGTTTACAGACCACGTTCCAGAATTTCAAAATGGAAAAAGAAGATCAGGTGTTCTAGGAACTACTCTTCCATGTTTCAATGCTGCATTTTCATTACCTTGAAGTACAAATATGCAAGACAAGCATGTCTGGCCTAATGTGGTTTTGGAAGAGTGAAAAATCCCAGTGGAGCAACAGTTCAGTGCGGATACTGCTGCTAGCTTCTCAAATTCCTGGATTATGCTACTTCTAGTTGTTACACATATGTGGATCAGAGATCAGAGCTTAACCATTGTGAAAAGCTATTTTACATCCATATAAAAGACCTTATTTCACAAATGAACAAGCCAAAGGTTTAGCTTATTTGAATATCTGAATGAGATCCAAAACAGATTTAATTGAATATTCATTTCACGCAGCTTTAGCCAACTAAGTTGCTTAAATGAATTGATCCCATGAATAACACTCTATGTATATGGATACTTAATGACTTCAGTGACAGAAGCCTTAACCAGTGTCCTGCTTAAAGTGGCAACAGAGTGATGAAAGACTAATTTGTACCCTAACATGCAACAGTTTTACAATACTGTATGAGGGTTGTGGAAGTAATACATGAAACTTTTACAAGCTGCCAACTCGTCTTCTGTGTCTACTGAGACACCATGCCCATATTGATCATACACATGCCATATAGATTTACTTTTTTTCAGGTGCACTCTAAGTTTCCCAGTGGGATTTAAGAGCAGTTTCTCATTCCCTTACTGTCGGCATACTTGTGAGCTCTCTTCATCCAGATCTTTGCAGTGCCCACTGTGCAGCAGTGCAGCAATATTCCAGCCAAAGAACTGCAAGAAGTTTTTGCAAGGGAATGTATGAAAACGCATTTCTGAAATATTCTGCTATCATGACCTTTGAACAACTTCTGTTTCTTTGGGTTAATTACTCTTCTCAGATGATTAAGATGAGATGAGACTAAATAAAGACCTTAATCTTCCTCAGACTTCAGAGAGAAAAGAAGAGGAATATACTTCATAGTAGTGCTGTTCTTTATACCATGTGATTCTCACCTTTTTGTGCTTGTTACAAAATCTACATGGCGTAAGAGGTGGTGTACTTTCAAAAGAGTGGCAAAACCCAAATATTTCTCATTAATGTATGTAGTTGGTTGACCTTGGCCAGCTGCCAGGCAGTGACCTAGCTGCTCTGTCACTGCTACTCCTACAGCAGGGCAGAGGAAGAAAATAAGATGAAAAAACCCATAAGGCAAGGTAAATACAAGATTACTTGCCAATTACCACCTCAGGAGAAAGAAATTCAACCTGTGTAAAATTAATTTAATTAACTGCTAATTAAAATAGTTTTGGATAGTGAGAAACTAAGACAAATTAAAAAACTCAAAAACCTCCACACATACTTCTCCTGGCTTTTCTTTCCCAGGCTCAACTTCACTCCCTCACTCACAACTCATCTTCTCATCCAGTCCTGGGAGGCCAGGAAGATGGGGAATGGAGTTTTGGTGTCAGTACATAATTGGTCTTCTCTGAAGCTACTTCCTCCTTACATGTTTCTCCTGCTCCAGCATGGGTTCTCCACAGGGTGAATTTCCTTCTGTAAATATGAACCTGCTCCAGTGTGGAGTTCCCCGTGGGCTACGGGGTACATATTTGCTTCAGAATGGAGCAGTGCTGCAGGGGAATCTCTGCTTAGGGACCTGGAGAGAAGGACCTCTTCCTCTCACTCCTTCTTCACTGACCTTGTTTACAGGGTTGACCATCATGTGTTTGTTTTCTTTCCTCCCTCCTCATTTTGATGGCTGGTATTTTGTCCTTTCTTAAACACATTTTCGAAAGTGCTGCTTCCCCATAAATGAGGCTGATGGCCTGAGCTGTGTCTTTCATGGGTTCACTTTGGAGCTGGCTGGAACAGACTGTGTCTGGCTGACTTTCTGTCTGTTGTGTGCAGATGTAACAGTAGTCTCTTTTTGGGAGAATGTTGGTATACTTCAGAAGACTGTCTTTCTAAAACACAGGAACATGGTTGTGAATACTCAGAAATGCTAGCTGTAAAAATAGAATTTTTTTTTGATACAATTGTTTTAAGAATCAATAGGTGAATGTGAAGGGAAATAGACATATAAATAGAGCATGAACCCTGTAAAATATGGCTAAAGGAGTCTGAGTTCATACATTTAATGACTGTAGAAGGAACCAGCAGGGTGAGCAAAAACTTTTGTTGTCTGATAGAAGTTTAAAATTGCAAGCAACTGATCTTTTTTGTTTGTTTCTTTCTCCTGTTCAGTTTTGTGCATTTAATGTAATATAAAACTTGAAATATAAATATAGGTGTCTGTATTTTTAGTTTCTCTTTTAACCTAATTTCTTTTTAGTTCCTTGATAAAAACACTGCTCCTTTGTAAATTCATGCTGACTACTCCCATCCATTTTCTTATCCTTCATATCCTTGGAATGGATATTTTTCATATCCTTCATATCAAGACAATATTCTCAGGACTGCCTGCCCCTTTCCAGGAGTTGGTGTGAAGCTGGCCAGTCTGTTGGTCTCTTTTACATCCTGCTAGCATGACTTGCTCTGCTGGATTCCCACAGTGTGGGGAAGAAAAAAGTCTGTCCTATTGTACACTCCACTGGTGAAAGAAATAGAAAATTCTGGTTCATCTCACTGGCTCATGAAGTGGATCCATTTCTACAGATCAGTACAGCTTAGGGCAAGGACACTCAGAAAGAAATTAATCATGATGATCCTTCGTTATCCATGAAGAAACATTAGAACTAGGGTGGAGAGATTTTTCCTGGCTACATGTTTCATACCACAACTTCCCTGTTGCAGCTTTCTGTGTCCAAGCTGGAGGTTACCACTCAGCAGTTGGAACTTGACAGTTCTCACCTCTGTGGGATTTAAATCCATGCATAAGCTGTTTTGGCAAAGGTAAGCACTTTCTATTACAGGTATCTCATGCAACACAACTGCCTGGGTGTTAATTCCTTTCCCTGAAATCACAAGAGATACACTTATTTTTCTCCTTTGATAAAGAAAGAAATAAAGACAAAGACTGAAAAGAAGCATTATTAATGTATGTGTTTGGTGCACTAAATTAAGACCATGCTAGGAATGCTACACCCTACAAAATCTGGAAAACACCAGATACACATTGCTTTAGGAACTTGTTTGTCAGAAGCATTCAACAGTGAAAGAAAACAGTGCAGATGTTTTAATTAAGTGGCATAAAACTTCAGCTTGCATTAGTCTTGATTTTAGCCTCTGGACATGGCTTTAAAGCAGGCAAATACAAAAACTTGTGGGTCTTCAACTACAGCGAAAAATACACCTCCAAGGAATTTGCTTTCAATTTTTCCTCTCATCTGCACAGGTACAAAGCCAGACAACGGCTAATGAGCCACTGAACAAACTGCCTCTAATTTTTATAGAAACCAAAGAGCTAATGAGAACATGAACAGAAGCACAAAAAAGGAGTGCAACTCCTGAAGTATATCTCATTTCCTCATGCTTGTGAGACAAGAAATTTTTTTTTTTTCCATCGTAAGACTCTCTCCCATTAAAAGAATATTGAAGGAACTGCAGAAAGTAAAATAGCAACTTCTGTGCAGATGAGAAATTGAAAATTAGGGAAATTATTTCAGTTTTTTAAAAAAAAAAATTCAATAATCTGTGCAAGAAATGTATATAGAAATGTTAATACTGGGCTACTTTTCTGAGGTAAGAGTTAGGTGAGTATATAATCTGCCTAATGTTACCTGGTTCCACTAACCTCACTTTACAATTGAACCATTGCAGAAAACATAAATGCCTTCTGAGAAGGAAAATTTAATCAAGGGTTTGACAAGATAAGAAATTTTCCTTTGTGAACACAATGTCTCTCAGAAACAAGGAGAAAAGATGAAATAAATTTTCTAGTTAAAAATGATGCTGCTAAAATGTCTGTTTAAACAGATCAAGCACCCAAAGAGAAAAACATGAATGATACAAATTTTCTTAAAAGCTAAAATAAACAGAACATCTTTGAGTACAGATTTTAAGAATGACAGTATTGTGTTCATATATATGAAATAAACACATATTTGTGGAAGTATACATGCATGTACATATGATTGAAGGTAGACAAAACTAATTTCTTGAGAAACAGAAATGTGTGTTAAATAAAAAATTCTTCCATTTGCCTTCTTAAGATTTGATGCTGAAAAACTGAAAATGACATTGAATGAGATAAGAAACTTGACCTCAGAGAACTTCTGGTTCATCTCTAAAATGCAGATTTTATGTTTCATATATAAATGGTTAGAGTTGGAAGAGACCCATGGACGTCACCTGGTCCAGCATCACTGATCACAAAGGATTACCACTAACAGGTTGCCCAGAGAGGTGGCAGAACTGCCATCCTTGGAGATACTCTATGGATGCTAAGTGCAAAAAGTAAGCATAAAAATGAAACTAAAAAGTGAAACTAAGTCACACTAAGGCTTCTCAGTCTGGCCTGAGAAAGCATGAGAAAGAATCCAAAAGAATCCAAACTGCCCTTGGTAAAGGACAACAATCTTAGCAGGTGGTGTTTAGGAAACAGTCAAAGAGTAGTGCTCCATTTAACCAATGATGGTGGATGTGTTGCTTTAATGACCAATGAGAGTTTTACCTCCTGGACTTTCTCGAACATGTGTATAAAAGAAGATTAAGAATAATAAACTTTGCTCTCTTGGACAACGAAGATAAGGGAGTCAGTGTTGTACTGCTTCACCGTTCCTAATATAGTGCAAAAATACTCAACTGGATATAGTCCTGAGCCAGGGCTCAGTTAATCTTACCATGAAAAAGTATTATCTGGCATTCAGACAGAACTACCTGTTTCATTTTTTAACTTTGCCACTGGTCCTGTGGCACTGAGGAGAGCCTGACTCCATCACCTCTGCCTGACTCCCATCAGCTATGCAGTATATGCAGTAGTCAGATCCCCCTGAGCAGTCCCAGCTCTCTCAGCTTCTCCTCATAGGAGAGATGCTCGCACACATCATCATCTGTGTGTCCCCTTGCTGGGCTCTCAGTGTGTCCATGTGTCACCTGTACAGGGGAGCCCAGGAGGGGATGGAGCACTCCAGAAGGCAAGGACGCCCACCCTTGACTTGATGGCAAGCCTTTGCCTAACGCTTCTCAGGATACCATTAGCATTTCTTGTCACAAAGGACCCATTTCTGCCTCCTGTTCAACTTGCTGTCCACCAGGAACCCCAAGGCCTTTTATGTAAATATACTTTCCAAATGAATGGCTGAGATCATTCCTTTTCAAGTGCAAGTCTTAGCAGTTCTCCTTCAAATGAGTCTTGTTAACCCATTTCTCTCCAATGTTCCGATGAGCATTACAGTCATCTGGTCACTACTCCCAGCTGGTGTCATCAGCAAGCTTGCTGGAGGTATATCCTGCCTCACAATCTAGATCATTAACAAAGATATTGAACAATGTGGGACCCAGTACTGACTGAAGTATATCATTAACTACAGGTCTTCTACTAAATTTCAGTAGCCTTTCTGGAATCAAACTGAATAATAATTTTAACAGGATGTAGGTCCTAATCACCTCTGGACTAAATATCACTTGGGAAGAGCAATACTCAGTTTCTTGGGTGCCCTGAAACTTGCTGCAGTCCTTAGCCATGAGTCCAGTACTAATGACTCCCCTGAAGTTTATCAGCTTAAATCTAAACTAAGGAGGGTGCAAACTCAACTGAGGTGTTTTGCTGATACCCTGAATGGACAGATGCTCCTGCAGGATTGTATAAGCTTTGAGAGGAAATTTCCCAAATTCCTCTGAAAACATCAGGTAGGTTTTCCTCTATTTTATGCTTAAGTAGAAAGACCCTTATGTTAATGCCTGGTAATTAGTATTGCCCTCACTTGGGCAAAGAGAATGGAGGAAAAATGAGTTGCAGCTATCTCAGAATTCTCAGGAACCTACCAGTTTGCCACTGGGAATCTGTGCTACTTGTAAAATCTGCACTCCACCTCCCACTGCATAGTGTAACTGAAGTTTTAGAATTTGTTCTGAACTTCCCTACAATATTGGACTGGACTGGAAAAAAGAGCATGGGAATAGTCAATTTGAGAATTACTCTGTAGAATTCCAAGTTTGAGTTCAAGCTGCTTTGTTGCATTAGATGTTAAATACACTGGCATCCAAAATAGCTGGCAATTGAGTATAGTCTTGAAGAAATTAAAATGTTGACTTAAAATATCGAGTAGACAAATTAACATGTGCATACATAGGCCAATATCGCAGTTTACAGGCACAACACAGAAATAATATCTTAACATTTCATAGGACTGTTAGAGAATGAGCCATTATGGGCTGTGAAGCACAAATATATAACATGGAAGAGGATAATAAGCCAGTCATAATTCTACAATGAATGAAACCTTGTGTTTGTAAGAGCCTTCAGTTCTGCCATGGAGAATAGATACAACATATGGTTCCGTCGAGTCAGGTTTTTGGTTCAGATATAGTCTCTTCAAATTTTCCTGACTCATGGGAATCTGTAAGTGATTCAGCAGCCATTGAATACCACTTAGAGAACAGAACACACTTAGCTTATGCCTCATGAAAAATGTTCTGACATTTGTTCTTTTTACATCTTTTGCTTGTCTAGAAAATATTGCTTTCCTCTTAGAAAAAGTTACTTGCTTTACTGTCTATTCATGCATATCAATGGAAAAAGTCTTCATCTGCTTTTTGAAACCACTGCATTCTAAGTATTTCCATTAAGCCATCAAGTTATCTGGTTCAAACCTTCCTACTTCCTTTTCTGGCACTGAAAGCCACTAATTAACTAGTACCAAGAGGTAAAAAATTCACTATATCTTTTAATTTTTTTCTATTTCTCCCTAGTCTGTTTAATGTGGTCATGCTAAGATTGTCTTTTGTTACTTACCTTTCTTGTCTCCTCCCTTTGATAAAATAACTTGCTTCAATAATAATTTTAGTATCCTATTACATTTATGAAGGAGGTAAGGAAGAACTTTGTGAAGTTTGTGTTGACATTAAATTTCATTGCCTCTCCATTTTTCAAGGATTTGTCTGAGCTTGTTGATTCTGAATTTATGTTATTTGATTCTCTAGCATCCCATGAAATAATAATTTTGTTGTATTTTATAGAGATTGATGCAGGTGTGTGCTTATTGGCAAGTAAAATATTTGCCCAAAGGAAATTTCTGTCAAAATAGCCAAAGCACATTGAAATTAATCTTCCTCTTATAGCTATTAAAAGGAGGGCAAGGTCGAAATATAAATCATACTAGAGTGATGCCAGCAATACCAGAGTGGATGCCATCAACAGAATTTATTACATATCTCTCTCTCTCTCTCTTCTTTTGGAAAGGAAAACAAAACAACCAAAAACTCAAGTGTGTAATTAACTGTATGTTGCTTCTGTGAGAAAATTCACTTGCATGTCACTCATAACATGACTAAAGCTTTTAACATTCCTTTTGATGAAACACTCCCAAAAGCCTGTAATACAAAAGCCTATCTAACTTCCTCTCCTGTAATATCTTGTGTAGAAAAGACAGTGTATAATATATATAAAAACTCACAAATTTCAGCAGGTAATTATTCTTTAAGCCCTTTCAGAATTTACTCTCAGCAATTACGAAATTAACACAATCATACAAAGTGTTATTTACTTGTTTAAAGTAATGATTTTGTAATCAGGCAAAGGACTATGTCCAGCTGGGTCCTCAAAAGACGTTGTCAAGAAACAGTAATTTAACAAAACACTACTAAGGAATAAATTACCAGCATTTCTAAATCCATTCTATCTCCATAATTTTCAGTTTCAGTAGTGTTAATTTTAAGAGATGAAAAATCCTGTCTGTTAACAGAGCCCTAATGTACATTTTCCATTACTTCTAAAAGGCGCATGTGTTAAATGAGTCAGACATAACAAGTCTACACAAACTTTTTCACACATCCTTAAATAATTACCGAACATCAGATATTTATCAAGCATTGTGTGTTTGGTATATTACTTATTTGATATTACTTTGCTAAATTCCCATTAGTAATGAGCTCTAAACAGGAAATAAAAATCTTTTCTTGAAGACAAGATTTTGTTTTCTTCTAGATGGTTAATTTATATCTATTTAAGAAATAAATATTCATAATTTTAACTTACTTAAAAAGGGCTTAAAATGCATTCTCTTATCTTAAATGTATTTGTACATGCATTTGATTTACAAAGTAGCATGCAGGAAGGATAGTAGCTCTTCCTCTTCTTTGAAGAAGTTTTCCATCTTGGATTAATTCTTCCATTATCCAGACAGACCAATGCTGGTGATGCATTCATGTGAGTACCATGTGTAAGAGCAATGTCTTTCTTGACTGAAGATCCAGAGTCCTCATCTTATGACATTTATCTGTAGATTTGTACTTTTTCTATAGTATTTGCAAAACTTGACCTTTAGTCAGTTAAAGTTGATAGAGTTAATGTCTTTGTTTCAGTGTTTATCCCTTGCACCTTACTATCTAGCTTTTTGACTGCAACCTTCTGTTTCCCATTTTGTAACCCCTGTGCTTGACTATTGTTTTCTTTCTGCTGCTTCTGCACAGTCTGCGGAAAATGTTTCTTTGCAATTGCATCCCCAAGAAGATAATCTGAAATTTCTGGTCAATGGCTGCCTTGGAAATTACCGCTGCCAATAAAAATCTCTAGCCAAAAGCTGTGGGTTAATCCTAGGCAGCAGTTAAACTCCACACAGCCACTTGCTTACTTCAGCTCTCAGTTGGATGGGGAGAGAATCAGACTGGCAAAATTAAAAGTGGGTTGAGATAAAGAGAGTTTCATATGCAAACTAGATGGTGCATGTAAAAGCAGAGAAATTAATTCACTGCTTCCTATCAGCAGGCAGATATTTAGCTCTTTCCATGAAAGCAAGGCATCACATGCTATGGCTATTTGTAAAGACAAATGCCTAACCCTGAACATCTACCTTTCTTCTTGCTTTAACCCCTTTTTTATTGACGAACAAAACAATGTTTGGTATAGAAATTCCCTTTGGTCATCTGTCCCAGTTGCATTCTCTACCAGCTTCTTATGTACCCCAGATTGCTGGTGGATTAAGGTTCTCAACACCCTGAACACTGCTTTGCTGTAAGCAAAACATCAGTGTGTTATCAACACTGTTTCAGTCACAAATCTAAAACAAAATATCATAAGAGCTGCTATGAAGAAAAGAAACTCAATACTAGACAGAACAAAAAAAATCTAGGAGAGAGATCTACTTCGCCATGCTGATATGCTGCCTACCTATTACATAAGACTTGTCCTGCAGCCATATTCTACAGTGTGGCTGAATGTATTTCCCCCTCTAATATGAGTATGCAGGTTTGGGTCTCAATCTGTCATTCCAGTATTCTGCAAGGTGCTGTAAATTGGGTAGGAGTTCTCTAAAACTGTAAGGGACTAAGCTTTAAAGAAAACAATCAAAGAACAAGTATAAATAAGCCTTTGATGAAAATGGAATAGGAAACTCTGGACAAAAGGACAAAATGGAATGAAAAGAATTCAAACAGGAGGTGGGAATGTGTGAAATGCTCATAAAATAGTCTCTGGAAGTGTGGACTAGTGAGAGGATAATGCACTGATAAAAATTCTGTGTGTATGAAACAGAAGGACATGGTTTTGCTTTTGCCAGTGGAAGATGACTGTTTTGCCACATCTGTATTCAGTGATGTACTCAAAATCAGCCACTATTTCTGGTGGTTTTCGTGTGCTTAATTTAAAGTACCACAATGTCTGAACTAGATACCTTGCAGTGGTAGCACAAGCTGGTTGGTTTGGATTTAGTGTCAGTCATGATGCAGATGTGGCTTGTAAACTTGAAAATCCTACCTAGAGCTTCTAGATGATGTTTGTTTTCTTTTACTGCATGGATAAAAACTTGCTGTGTTTTTGTAAACTGCCTGCTACAGCAGAATGCTGCGCTCATACAACTCCATTAGATTTAAGAGCAAACTGGATTTTTGAAGACCAGAAGTACAGCAACTCTGATGTGCTTCCAAATAATTTCTTCCAATTAAGAAAATCTTACATTCTTGTTCTCTAGTTTTTATGTATGAGAGAAGGAAAGACATTTCCAGGCAGTTTTGACTTTAAAGATTTACATTCTATATCCAATAAGGCGGTTGAATATACAATGAAATATTTTATTGGCAAAGAAAGGTTGTTTCCTTGTTCGAACTACAATAATTAAGACTTCTGCTGACAGAAGAAAACTGAATGCATTTTGGGTTCAAAAGCATCCTATTTATAGTCTAGATGCAAAATGATCTCTATTCACTACAATGTTTCATTTGCAGGTTATCATTTTGCTTTCCTCTGAAAGCTAGTCAGCAGATGTTTCCTTCCATCTTGACTCACTGCATTAGTGATAGAAAAACATTTTGCATCCTACTGTAGTACTCTTCATAAGCAGATTTGGAGGACAGAACCAGCTTCTTGAAAACACAGGACAGGATAAAAGAGAAAATTCTCTTGAATATTTGTATAGCTATGATACTCAAATACTCTAGGTTTGGAATCAAGTAACTTTCCAAACAGTTGCAGTAGCACTGCATTAATAAACCCTCCTTAATAAAAAAGAAAAATAAATAAATAAATAAATAAAAATGTAGTTTAAAATAAACAAACCAAAATTAAATTTAAAAAAAAAAAAAACAAGAAAATTTTGCCACAGGTAGGTCCTTGCATGAAAATTTACTACAGCCTCACACCCTATCAGTGTTTTATTTACCCATGCAAAGTGAAAGAATGACAAAAATACCAGCCTCTCAAACTTCTGAAACTGCTTTAAAAATAGTCTTTGACAGTGAAAGTAGAATTGGTGCCATTTGGTATCTTCTGTGGACATTGTTGCCAATTTGATCCAGTGCTGTTGTTGAAGTTTCATTATCTAAAGCCGTCATATTTCAAGGTTTCAAAGAACGGAGCTGTTTCATAGAATTCAGCAATTCCATGGGCAAGATACATCTTTTTCTTTTCATGTTATGTGATGTGGAAGAGGAAGTGATTTATCACTGGTACATTGGCTTACACATCAGCAAATTTGCTGGTTATTTTCCTCAAAATTTCAAAGTCTGTGAAAAATAATTTAATTTCATTCTGCTTATAAAACTGGTTAAGAAGGGGGAAAAAAAAGGGGATGCTTGCATCTGAAGTAAAAAACACACATCAATTTCTAGCAGTAATTTTTCCTGCTCCTTTTTTGACCAGTGATGATTAAAATGCTCTTCAGGGATCACTAGCTACTGATCCAGTTGTTAGTGAACTCTTCTGGGCAGTGGCTAATGAATAAGTTCTTTTCGTACATTCCTTTTCAGTATTTTTTCAGTACTTTGTTTATCACATTACCAATAGCTCACTTTTGTCCCACTTCTGGTCTGCACAGACTGGGAGAAGCAGGCAGTGGGTAAATTTATAGATGGAAATCCCTTATTACCCTAGAATCAGGACTGACCCATTTTTAGAGATACTAGTTTGAATGAACACCAAAGATTCTGGGAATTTTGTCTAAGCAATTGTGTAATATAGATAAGATGTAAATGTTATTTTGTTTGAAGGTCTGTAGCTACTGCTTTGCTTTGAGATGGGTTAATTTCCCATCTCAACAGCATTTCTGAACAGTAATGATCTCTAAGTGACATCTTTTTTCTGTGTTAATTGTGAATTAGAACTACTTTTGTTAAAACCCCATTAACTTAGAAGTTATTAAGCCATACACAGCCAAATATTTTTGTCAATACTCATTTTCACACTTTATTATGGTCCATGCTAGATGCACAGAACAGGAAAATCCAAAGAAGTCAATGCTGACATTAAAGGGTACCATCTAAAGCCACTCAGATAGTTAAAGAAACCCTTACATAACACAGCTCTAAACCACCTTGCACAGACTACGCAAAAAAGGTTCAAGTCAAAGGCAGCCTGCAATGCAGTAATTGTAAAATCCACAGAATTCAGTGGAAAAACATTAATAGGCCTCTGTAAGAATACCAAGGCTTCACATTTACACTATTATCACCATCTTAAAGTGGAAATTAGGCCAAGAACAATACACGTTCTTAGAAATCACCCTAATGTTAATGTCTTGCACATCCTTCCAGCACAGAGAATGCTTTATTAACATGTACTTAATACTAATTGCTAATAGACTGTATTCCCTTACAAAGTAATCTTGGAGACAAAACCTTCCTTCTTTCAAAACAAGCAGACAGAGCAAGACTTGTTTTCTTTGAGTAGATTGCCATACCATGCCCCTTGTAGCTTGCCTCAATACACCTGGTGTGCTTATTCATCTAAAACTTTTCCGATGTGTTTAAAAATTCTACCCCAGTATTTGGATAGTAGACCCACAGATTCACATTTTTATTCACTGCATGTGCAGTGCATAACAGAAGTCAGTCAAAAGTCATGACGGCTTGCCACAATTTCAGTAACTGAATTCTGACAAGCGACTTTGGATTTACCCCAGGAGCTGCCAAATCTACAGGAATTAAAAGTTCACTATTCACATAAAATGTGTGGATATTCTGCCCTCTTTGAGTTGCACCTATGAATGGAGAGAAATCTGTTTTCTCAGTGTAGTGATACATTTTTAAAGCACAAAGGGGAACTCCAAAGGCATGTAAAATCTGATAATTTCAATTAAGCTCATGAAGCTATGAGAATTTATGCCAAAGGGTTTGCCTATGCTGCCTCAAAGCTTGCTGCTGAAAATGATATATATTTGCTAACCTAAGAATGTATTTTCCACTGTCCAGCAGCCAGTTAAGAAGATTAATGACTGCTTTGTAGTTTCAATTAAACTCCTTTATCACCAACAGGGACCAAACAAGTTTTGATTTCAAAAGTACTGCTTAAGAAAGAGACCAGGGCTGCATAACACTGACATTTTATTAGAATTCATCTGTAACAAATGGAACTTGTGTCAGCAAAGAACTGATTTTCATACAGACTTTCTTTTGCCACCAATGTAACCAAGTAAGAAAATAAAAAGCACGCCTTTCATTCTGTAAAACATTTACGCGTACTACTAATTAGAGGTAATTGTATCTTTTTAAACAAGCCATTTTACAAGGTAATTTTTTAAGTTTTTCAGTCTATGCATCCAAAACAAGAGCAAAGAACACAAGTTTTAATTATCTTTGTAAAGACACTCCAAGCTTGAATGGCAAAGCCACATAACAGATGGTTATAATGAGACCTGCAGCCTTCTGATATCTGTGGAGTATCAGGGCACCAAGGGAAAAAAAAATAAAAATAAAAGTAAAAAAAAGAAACAGAAACATAAGAAAAATGGGAGAAAATAAAAGGAAAAAAAAAAGCAGTTGCTTTTTTTTTTCCTTTTTACATGTTCTGTGTCTTTTAAATACATACAAGTGGATTTTGTAAGCAATTTCTTACAGATGGGTTCAAGTTATATTGGGTGTAGAATCAATAGGGCAGTGCATAGTACAAAGGTATATATAGAAAGTGCAAATCTCCTTAGAGGGTCACTCCTTCCCCCAGCCATCTTCTCTGCTATCTAACCACTCAAATAACTTTTTAAAAAAGAGCTAAATTAAAATTCTGTATAAATCATTTTCATATATTTTGTGGTGTTTTTCCCCATTGCAACTAATTACAAAATTAGACATAACTACACATACAAACGTAAATAATAGCACCGTACTGGTTATGATGATGAAACCAATTTTAAGCTTCGAAATATAAGATGTATGTAGACAAAGATGCTCACAATTTAATTTAACTAGAATGCATATATTAGAATACAGAAAGTGGAATGCACATCAATGATGCTAAGAGCTATCGTAAGAAACAAAAAACCTGAAAGGAGTATTCAGTTGTACAACAGTTTTTCTTACAAATTGGCTCTGCTTTTTTGTATTTCTTTTACTCCCTTATTTTCATTGGAGCTTGCAAGACTGTCTGCTAGAGAAAATGCACTGATCTTTATACAGATTCAGTTTTCAGAAGCCTTTCTTGGTCTATGTTTTCAAAATGACACTTTATTTTGTATTTCTGATTTCATATATTTGAATTAAAGGAACATGACCACACTACATAACCTGGCACTTCAATAATTATTTCAATGTATAAATCAAGAAAGAAGAAGAGAAAGAAATATAGTGCACATTCTTCTCTGGTTCAGATGTGAGTTATAGAATCTCATTCTGAGGTAGCCTTCTATAATACTTCTATTCCATATATATATATATTTATATTTCTGTTTTGATTTTTTTGGTTTGGGTTTTTTTAAATTACAAAAGTGCTCAAATACAATTGCTGGAGTTTGGTCTTTCTTAGTTTTATTTCTCATAGGAGTGGGAAAATTGGAAGAAGAACAAAAAATGTTGAGGCTACACTGAGAAGCCACAGCAATGCTCCTATTTGAAACCCCAAAGAAAGCATCCTTTGATGCTGATGTACTGACAATGGCAGAACACATGGTGACCAAGGTCAATGTAAATGGCATTCTAGAAAGAGTCTCAAGAAGTACTTTGTGCTGTTTAGAGAATTTTCCTTTTTCCTGGAATAAAATCTGTCAATCTCCAATATGTCATGTGGGCTTAGTCTTGCTAGCCTTACATGAGCCTCGTCACTGAAAGCAAGGGCTTGACTTCAGCAATCTGGTGACACAAGTGAATGAGCCGGACTTGGCCCAAAATCAATTTGGAAAAAAAACAAAATAAAAAAAAGAAAAAAAAAAGAAAAAAGAAAAAAAAAGTTAAAAAAGAAAAGATGCATAAGCACTGCTGATGTCAACTACTGCTACTGTGCTGCTACATTACGGCAATGACAGATAACACTATAACGAGTGACAAAGCAGGTTTGAAAAGCCAACCAGAAACAGATTTCCAATTTGTGGGCTATTCTGTTATTAGAAATATGTAAAGATAAAGGGCCTTGACTACCTATGTGTTTTGGGTTATCATTTATTACCATCCATACTTGATTAGAAACTGGTAATGCATATTTTTCAAAATTGTCTGGTACATGTATTAAAATGTTTGAAAAGAACAACAGAGATATAAACAAACTAAACTAAATACAAATGAAGGCTAACTTAAAGAAATACTATTTAAAATAGGCATCAAATATAAGGCACTCTAAATGTAAAATTAAAATAAACCCCAGCATCCCCAAACAATGCTGTATGCCACAAAACGTTTGATTTCACAGAGCAATGTGTGTTTGGCTTTGCCCTGTTACATACGATAAATGTAAATTATATAGCGCACACTATAGACAGTATACTATTGAATACAGTTTTAAAACATCTTAATACCTAGTATATTACAACATTCTCCCCTCCTAAAGGGATATGCACTGACCTTTCCCACATGCACACCTCCTACATTTAATAATATGATTTCTTATTGCACTATAGTGTTACAAATATTGAACTTCACTTGAAGCCTAAATCACATACTCTCTGTGCGTGTGTGCATGTGTGTGCTCTGTATGTGTGCAAGTGTGTGTGTTCAAGTGGAAATGCGGGTAGAAATATTATTTGGGATAGAGATGGCGTTCAAATATCAATGATGTGCATTCCTCACTTCCCTTTGAAATAGAAGTTTATGGACCTTAAAAATGCAGAGATGATCAAATTGTAGTTTGATACAATTGCAGTATGCGGAAAAACTTTCCCAATGCTTTGATAAATCCAGGTACGGAAGGACTGATACGTTCATGTGCATGTGTGTGAATTTGTATCTGAATCCATTTGTATTCTCTGCAACTAAACAGAGAGTCAGAAAAGGGTAGACAGTAATACATATATATATATATATATATATAAAAGAGAGAGGGTGTGAGTGTGCATGTGCATATGTGCGTGTGTGTGGATGTGCTAGCAGCATCTTTATACTTTGCGCCTCCCTGTTGATTCCAAAAGAAACCAAAAAAGCCCCATTTTGATTTAACTGATTACAATGGATATTTTCTTAAAGAAAAAAAAAAAACCCAAATAAAACTACAAAATTAATATCTAACAAGACTGTGGTACTGTAGGACTGCACAAAAATGTGCAAATTTTCCAAGTATCTAACATTTCTACAGCACAATATTACAGATAACAGTTCTACAGCTTAAAAAAAAAAAATCTACATTTTTAAACAAAAATATTAACAGTTATGCAACCTTTTCTTTAATTCACTTCATCGAATGATAAACTCTTGTTAAAAAAAGGAAAAAGTTTACACAGTTAAAAATGAAGCACAGGTCAGCAGTATCTTTACAATACTAAAAAACTAAATCAAGGACTTTCTTTTTAAACATTCCCACATTTTCCCTAAAGTGTTAGGATGAGCAGTATGATGGGAAAGGGTGATGTTGAAGTAAAGAGTCCGCTTTGTGTGAGAAGCCAGAACCCAACCTCGCAACAAACGTCTTGCACTGAACTGCAGTTCTCAAAACTCCTCTTTGCAAAAGCATGTAATCCTAAATAAGATGATCACTCTTTCTGATTAATTTCCTCTTCCCTTTAACTTCAACCAATGTCGAACCCTTGAGGTATCTGTAAATGAGATCCTTCAGACGCCTCAGTGGTCAGGATTCTTTTATTATGGTTAGGTTATTAAACTGTGAATTCTTGGTCCACATGGAATACTTCTTGTTGGGTGGGGTATTTTTTTTGTTGGTTTTTTTGTTTTATATATCCCCAATATTTTTGTTCATTTGTTTTTTTTTTTATTATTTTTTGTTTTATATATCCCCAATAATTGCTCCTTAGCTAAGAGTTAAGAAGTACTTCTAAAGCACATCGTATGGCTCAGAAGCGGCTCTCTGGATCTTAAAGGGCCTGCAATAAAAATCCACATTGGGTTTTTATGTTGCATAGTGATCAAAGCTGCCCAGATACTCCAGTGCGGCTCGATAGCAGAACTGGTATTGATCCTAGAGAAAGAAAAATAGAAAACAAATGCATCAAAAAGTCAGCTTGTTGGTTGGTTTCTAGTTTCTTTCAAATAATAGTGAATATTTCGTAGCTAAAAACAAATATACTGCAGAGGCATCTGCAGTTCAGCAATATTCACTTGCTGACATCAACAGAAAACCACTCTGAGTTATAACAGATGAAGACAGACGCCCATTTAATTCAACAACATTTTTCACAGAATGCAGCTTCTTTTTGTGCAGAGACTATATACCCACCTACTGACAGTCTGTTATTCTGGATGAACACAATATCAGCATAAAGCTCTCTTCTGATAGGAACATGCTAGGATGCTTTCCCCCATGTACTTGAAAATAAGTACCAAAATATACAATGAATTCTACGGCTGATACAACACACTAAGTAAAAACGTCCATCATAGCCTTAATAAGGAATGCTGTATGGAAATCTGCCAGGTTAAAAATCATGTTAGGAAAGCAAAGGGAATCCCAGCCTTTCAGTAATAAAATTTTTGGTGAAGATGTGAAGATAACTTGGCCTGTGGTAAGAAAAGGGCCTAAGAGAGAAATATGGTGCTAAAGGACCTTATTCACATAAAGCAGACTTCATTTCAACTTTACCTCGAAGCAGACAGAAGTTTAGTGTGGTAAGAAATTTGCTTATATCTCTGATGAATCTGACATTTATAGGTCTGATTTACTCTCCCCTCCATAAAGGAGTCCTTTTGCACATTTATGTTACACATTTACACTAAAATGGCACATCTGAGTACTTATTTCCAGCTGCCATTCTCAGTGTAAATGATAAAAAGTGAAAAATAAAAGAACATAAAAGAAATTGCTCAAAAAACCCAGGGATGTCTGCTTATTTTTCTGATAGTGCTATGTGGTAACTACAGAGGTTGCCATTGTTAAGATCACAATTAAAATTCTTTTGGAAACCAGGAAACTAATCAGATATTTTCTTCACTGAGGTGGTATGATTACTAATAGTTCATTTCTGTTGGAATAGTTAGAACAGTGGCAGAATGCATTACACATATGCCTGAATTTTAAGTGTATGTGTGGTCCACATGAAAGTACTTTGCTTAATAAGGATTAGATTTCCTTGTGGTTTATAATGCTGAATGGAAGATCTGTTTGCCACAGAATCCTGGAAGAAATGCATACACAACACTACTTCTTTCAGCAGTGGGGATGAAGGGTAGCATGCAGAAACAAGTCAAAGCAGGGGGAGGGAGCATATATTGCAGAACTGAACTCTGCATTTGTCAGGTAGACTCAAAGAAGCATAGTTTTCTGTATACTGAGCCAAAATGACAGAAAGCAGACATTTTTCATTTTGCTTATCCAGAAGAATGATGGTAATGGGAAAGAAATGGAATTAACTCTTCGGTATGGTCACAGTGATTTACTTGGCTAACTGACAAGATTAAAAATAAATATCTGTATTTTTCATATAAGTTTTTATGAAGTTGTCTTCTTAAAAGTAAAACTATCTAGCTTCTACTGGACAAGTTAAATTTTCTTGTGGAAAATGGCAAACTCTGGGGAACCATTTAAAATTTCACAGACTTATTTTAAAGGCCAGTGTCAATCAAATTATACTGAATTAATGTGTGATCTAAAATATTTCCCTTTTCTTTCCCTTTTTGTTGGTTATCCTAACCAGTTTGCTCTGGCTTAGTCCAGATTTTTTGCTCAAAAATTAAGGCAAAAATTAAGCACAACATTAACTGATAATGTTTAAGCATTCTTTATGACATGAAAGAGTTCCAAACATATGGGCCTGCCCAGGTAACTGGTTTATATTACTTATCCCTTTCTTTATTTCTCTATACCACACTTACTAGCATAGAAATTGTTTATTCTATAGTTATTCTGAATGCTGAATTTACCATTATGATTTTCAGGCCAAAGAGCCGCTTGCTTGGTGACACAAAGTTAAGAAAAACATGAAAATAACACAGTAGAAGTCTGAAGACATGATCAAGACCCTGCTCCCAGGGGGAAAAAAAATAAAAATAAATAAGTGGGTCCATCTGCAGAGACAATTTGCTTACTTCTTTACTACCACACATTTCTGTCAGGGAACAAGGATCAAATAAAAATGTGTGATGCATCACAAAAGGATTTTCTCAACTACCGTAATTAAGGGTCCACTTCTATTAATTTATTAATTTTTTCTTCCTCATCTTACAGTAACTACTGCAGTAACAGGAAATAGACCTTGCAATACCTTTATGGCAGATTTTACCCTGTGGTCATAGGGCCCATATATGACTTCAGATGTAACAGTAAGCATGTTTTATACAGTCTCTATCTGTACATTTTTTTGCTTGTGTGAATACCAGTTCTTTTCCATCACCATTGCAATATGGATACTGTTTTTCTCACCTCTGTCTGTACCATGGCTGGCCGCTGTGTCCTTAACATTTTGACAGTCTGGAAGATGTCTACAACACCTTCATATCTCATTCTTTCTAACACAATGCTCAGGGTTATGAATACTCCAGTCCTTCCAACACCCGCACTGTTGAAGAGAATAAAACAAAAAAAATCAAATGTTAATTGACAGTTAATGCTGAAAGAATTGGCTGACAAATTCTTTGCGGTTACAACACACCATATGTGTACAAATTTCTGTATGGGGAGAGGCTCACTAAGCAAAATTCCACAGCAAATTACCACATTGCATTCAAAAGAATAACTGCGCTCAAGATAACTTTACATCTACTGAGTATATCCTGACTCTCCAGTCTTCCTTGCAAAGGGACTTGGTTTGTTCATCCAGATATACAATAATCAGTGCATGGTGAAGGCAAACGTTAACATTTGTTGCCAATAACATACATTGGAACTGACAAGAGAAAATGAAGCCAAAATGCATTTTATTGCTTGCTTTACTTTAGTTTGTCATGTATATGCACTGTTTTGTACATCTTCACTGTGCTACTTTACCTTTTGCTTTGAGTTAGACGTATGGATTTTCATTTAATATTGAACTTCTTCATGCATGCTCCAATTCAAATAATGGACAGAGAAAAATCTCAATTCAGGTCCTATTCAAGTCTGGCAGTCTGGACCTTTGCTTTCCAATGCTGATATGCATTTACCGTGTTTATCTACATTAGTCTTAAAAATCTTCTTTGAGTATGTATGGCTTGTTTGCCCTCTGTTCTGTCCTGGGTTTCTGATACTAGCTTTAACTCTTAAAATGTGATGGAAATTCTTGCCATTAATAGCACCAGTAAGCTGTCAGCTTTTTAAATTAAACAATCACTTATTCACGAGGATTATCCTTTGCAAAAGGGACAGGTAACTACACAGAAAAAAGACTTTATAAGTCTGAACTTCTATGGGTGGAAAGTAAGCCCCTTGTCATCTCACTGCTGATGCTAATAATTTAGAAAGGTTTTCTCCAGCTAGATAACCTTGGGAAGCTGAATATTTATGAAAACTATTTACCAGACAGATGAATGGAATAGCATGAAACTAGTATGGAAATTGAGTGTTCAAATTTTATGTTGGAATTTTAGTGTTTGGTAGAGGTCAGTACACTTTTAGGGTTATTAGGCACATGCAAATGGATTTATCAATTCTGTATAGGCTTTGTGCCTTCAGATTGCTGAAGCCAAAGGACAACTGACACACCATTTGACAGAGTATCAGGCTGTCAGTAATAATTTACCTGTATGGGACTACAGCAGTCCTGGACATCTAAAGCAATTGTAGTGTAAAGTACCTGATGAGGTAAATTAGACAGCTAGTAATTAAGAAACATCCAGAAAAATCCTGGAACCTGCTCGTTGGAATGAGCTTGAACCTTAGACGCCTGATGACAGCGTGATCTAAACTAAGTAGCCCAGAAGATGACCACGAGAATGAAGGCAGGTTACCATTTTACATTCTCCTTGTTCCCACTCCTGCTCTGACATTACAAAAAAAAAAAAAAAAAAAAAAAAAATTCTAAATGTGTGAGAAGATTTCTGGCCTCATACATTAGACATGTCTTTTTTACTTTAAAAAAAATTACTCAGAAATCTTCAGCAAAAGGAAGAAATTTACTTGTTGTCTTGTGTACTTAAAAAATCAGCAAGTACCTGAAGACACTACTTAATGAGGAAGAGAGACTAATATGGAAAGATGTCAATGCTTGCAAATCCTGACTGGTCATCAAGTGTAATGTCTTAGAAAAGCCTGTGAGAAATTGATCCTGTTCCCTTTAGAGTGGCAAGCATACTTTAACATTGGAACAATTCCAATCCAAAAATACTTAGGATTTCCAGAGTAAAGTTAAAGAAATCCTTCATGGTGCATTATGAGTCACAGTGATTTATAATTTAGAGTAGAAACTAAAGTTAAGATGCTTTAATGAACTATGTGGACGTATTGATTTTTTGTAAGAGAGAATAGGTTATTACTACAAATACATCTTGAATGCATTCTGGGAAAGGTCTTCCTCACTCCTGAGGTAAAAGCTGGAATAAAATGACTGTAAATATCAAATATCAGTTGAAGTGAATATTTTGCTTCAAGATGAACAGTCCTTTGCTCTCTTAAAGTTTTAAGTATCTGCCTCATGAGGTTAGAAATTTTTGAATTCAACACACTGACCTATTTGTAAAAATGCTAGGGAAAGAGAAAATTTAGGATTGTGGGTTTTGAGGGTTTACTGTGCAACAGAGAAAGCAAGCTTGTGAAAACTGTGTGCAGTGTGAAGGAGACCCAAAGGAAGTGACGCTAGGGGAGTTCTAATTCACTGTAAAACTCATCATAGTACAAACTGGAGGCATTATTTTAGTAATTCATCAGAGACTAGGGAATGTACAGGTATCCAGGATCTTCTGCTTCCTGAAAGAAACAAACTTACTAATTTGCTAGGGACACTTCCTATTCATGCAAGCTGACTAACACTGGCAATGATGAGTAGCATTACCAGTCCCTAAATTGTCATTAGAATAATGATAAAGACATTTAAAAACCACGCCATGATTACTTACACTGGATTTGACTTTATTTCTAGCAAAGTCAATAGTAGAAATCCATAATGTTACCATGAAAGATCAAACTATTTGGGAGGGATATGTAATGTACTGTAAGCAGTATTCACTGTAGTCACAAGTGGACCAGTCTGCATGGTACAAGGAACCTAGAAGAATATTATCACTTCACTTTCTCATCTGCACGAAAGCATAAATATCACTTATTACTTCTGTCCTCTCTAAACTCATTAATGTTGAAGAATAAGGCTTACTCTTATCTGGGTTGTCCTTCATCTCCCTTGTGTAATGAATCCTAAACAGTGCTCTGCAATGCTGTTCTCCTCAGCAGGCCATAAAAAATTTTGTCCATACAAGAAAAGTAGGATCCAAGTATTCCAATACATTCATTTTATCTATCAGATTAGGGGATCATAAAGAACTCAACTTCTGTTTACTCCTAACTTTGGAAAGATGAGATTTTTTATCTGTTTACTAGGCTCTACTAAACTCATTCATTTGTCTTCATGATAGTATTGGGTCACTACTTGGCTTTTAGTAAGGATTTGCAACTTGTGTCAGTATTTTGCATCTCTGTTATATAAATAATAATATTTAACCTACAAAAAAAATAATTTCATATTACAAAAATGAGTATCTAAAATCCTAATGGAATTTATAGAAAACAATTTATTAAATAAGAGATAAAAGATAAAGATATTATTTTTGGCCATCTGCTATAGACTCTAGAAGACTGTAGAGAAAATAAATAAAAAATACAAGAATATTAAAAAGCCCATGCTGGATTATTCATAACCCCTGTGCAAGCTGTTTTCATCTGCATATCAATTGCAAAGGAATTGAGGGAAGTCATCACATCAAAAATGAGCACTAAGTTCTGAAGTCAGAACTCATCAACTCAATCCTCAATTATTTCTTTGACAGGCAAAATTTCTAAACACCGCTTTCTATTCCATTCCCTTTCTTGAAATAGCTACCTTTTTTTTTTTTTTGCCTCATCTTGATTGCTACTAATGTGCCACTGAGGTGTAACTAGCTTGTTTGCAGCTAATAATTCCCACCAAAGTAAAAGCCTCACTTTTAATTTCTAGTGGAAAAAATATCAGATGTAGCAGCCCATGACAAGGCTCTTCCTATGCCTTCTGTGTGCAGCACTGACCAGACTGCCTTTATGCTGCATTAGAGGCATTTATAAGTGAAAAAAATCATATGTTTCCACATATTTCTGAAGAATCATTTCTGTATAAATGGAATATCACAAAACAGTTCCCATTTCATAAAGCTGTTCATTGTGTTCCTTCTTAGATCCTCTATTTGATTACATTTTATGATAGTTCACCTCTGAAATGTTGTTTAAATGTGTGCTTTTGCCACAATCAGCAATCAGCTGTAGGAAAAAAACCAAATCCGCATATAGCTTATTTTTAAGCTTTGTTTACTTACCTGCAATGAACGGAAATTGGTCCATCTTGACCAAATTGCTCTTTTGTTTTATGCACTTGGCCTATGAAGTCAATAAATCCTTCTCCAGACTTTGGCACTCCTTGTTCTGGCCAGTCAGTGAACTGGAACTGCCTCACTGTTCGGGACTGACCATCCTTTAACAAAAGACACAAATAATGTATCACAAAGACATGTTGCTGTGGCTTAAAGTTGGTCAGCCAATAATCATAAAGACAGTCACAAAGTAAGAATGTTGAGAGGAGCTGGGGAATGGCCAAGATCACATTTATGGAAACTCTTTCAACTGCAGTACTACTGTCTGAAGCTTTTGTATTGGCCCAGAAGTGCTATTGTTAGTTTCAGTAACAATATTGCATAGATTTGTTTCCACACTACATAGGAAAGTTTTCTGGAATTCTTAAGGTGTAAAAAGTGTGCCTGAGCCCAAAGGCATAAAAAACCCATGAAGGTATATGACTTTTTTGGTATGTTGTGTTTTGAATCCTGTGGACTACAAATTCTTTTATATACAGATCAGGTAGAATAAGGTCATCTAATCCAACTTTCCATTTCTGAGATATGCTCAACTACTTCACAGTAGTAATATCTTTACTGGTAAGACTTGTTTAGGCATTCCCCTCCTTGCAAATTTTTTCTCTAATAAAAAGCTGCTTTCTATGAGGTGAACATTTTTCCTGCAAGAAGATGGATAAACAAGCCAGTTGTTTAACAAATTTCCCTTCAATAATGGTTCATTTAATTCATTAAAAGCTTGGAGCTGGTTAAAATTGAGAGGAAGGGCTTCCTTTCTCAAAACAAGCCATCTGAAGCTCTTCAATCTGGATGGTTAGGAATACTAACAGCACTTTAAAGCGCAGAATACAGCATCATAATTATTTTTATAATGAAGTCACTAGAATTACTAAATGCCAATTTGTGCTATATGCCTATTTGATGCGTAAAAAGTCAGGACAGAGAAAAAAATGCAATACAAATGGATAAAGCAAATTTATTCTTCATTTTCAAACATTCATGATATTGACACTCAATCTGCACAGCTGAAATGCTCAAAATCATGGCAATATAAGCTACTGATGTTAACTGGTGTCTCTAGACATTATGTTTTCTAAGCATTCACCCTCTCATGTCTTCAAAATGGTCTTCTATTAAGTGAAACTCATGAAAAATTTAAATTTCTTCTGAGTAAAAGTCTTGGAAAATTAAAATTAATTCTGGTGATTCCTCTCAAAAAGCAGCAAGTTATGCTGGAGGCAAGAAAAATCTTTCTCTCTTTTTCCTTAGAGCACAAGCAGTCAGCTGTTACAGACCTTTGAAATTATATAAAAGTGATTTTAAATACAACCAAAGGAAACCCCAATACTTTGCTTTTATATCTCCTCTGGTTCTGTGGGATTTTGTCTCAGATGAGTGAGGAAAACAGAAAAAATGTGTGTGTGTACCAGCAACTACTCCATGAGAGGACACCCATACTATTTACTTCCACTAGACCACTCTGACAATTTAGTAGTCTGTATCTATGAAACACTTTTCTCCACTTAAACAAATACGTAATGTTTGAAAATATTCATCCAATTTGATTTCTTGTGGGCATCAACACAAAGAACTAAATGTTTACTCCCAAAATGGTATTTTGTTAATACAAATATCTCTGATAATGGTCTCTGTAATCCCACTTTCCTTCAAAAAAGACATAATGAAATTGCATCCTCCAGATAGCTTTAGGCACATGATATAAATTTATCAAGAAGACACAAGTACAGGTTGACTCCCTTCAAAATAACCTTCCATTCTTCTAAAGTAAAGAAAAAAAAAACCCTGAAATCTGACTTACTTGCAATATATTGTTAAGGAGATGGAAACTCTTCAGCAATTTCTGACCCTGATAGGGCTTAGACTAAATAACAATAACTTTTTCCAAGTAGAAAAAGTAAGAAAGACACTAATTAACTTAAGTCCAGTCTGTCACTGGAAAGTTAACATATTTCTATGTCATAAATAGAGGTAATGGTAAATACTTATTTTTTGGAGTGTATATATCAACTGTATTAGTATGTTTCATGATTTCAGTAACTTAGTATTCCAATGCAAGTCTGTGAAATGAAAATAACCTCTGTTATTTAATGTTATTTAATGAGCAGAGAAGTAAAGTTACTTAGTCTATATTAGACTAGCATTAAAGCATATTGGGAACTGATCTGCAATTTCTTACAGTTCCCTCTGCTACTGACATTATAAAGAGTGTTGATTTCTTTTAATGAGATTCTTGCCAACAGCGGTCCAGATACAAATGCCAAATTTTATTAAAATCTTTACTTTCAAATACTGTGACAGTTTGCACAGTTAGTTATCAAAATAAATACTTTCAGATCCCTATGTGGCACAGAGGGCTTTCAACGTATCATCCTATTTGGTGACTGACCGTTTGGATTTATTCTTCCTCCTCACAGGGGATATTAAATTGTCTTTTGATTAGGCTGTAGAATTTATAATACTCTCTTACAGCCATCTCTAATAGTTTAGCCTTAAATAAGACTGGCCCAACATATTGATCTCTTGAGTTTCCAGAGAAAGTGAGTACAAAGCAGTCCGAAGCAATAACTTGAAAACGTTACAGAGGTCAATTTCACCGTATGACAACTCACAGTGCAGTTTCAGAAATAACAGAGAGTTCCACACCAGACACTTGCTGCTGGCACCTACAAAGGTACAGTGCCTCATTTTTTGTCTCTGTGGAAGAAGTGGTCATCTTGGGTCCCAGAGCATGGATGGTATTGTAACAGTACAGATGGATTTGGAGATGAGAGGGAGAGAGGACGTTTGCAATCACTCCAGCATTTACTCTTTGAGTGCAACAATTTAGTCAAATGATCTCAATTACTGGGTGTGTCAGCCACAAAGGCCTAACTAGAGGAAAACTATAATGTACATTTTGGTAATTTTTTTCCCATTTCTTCCAGTAAATTTGGAAGAAGCTATAGTTTTCCAGCATGACCAGAAAATTTAGGATGGTGCTGCCAGCTCACCGAGGAGTTTAAAAAAATTTGGATCATCATGATATAGAGGTTTTTAAAATTTGAGAAGCAACAATATGTAATAGTAAAATGACATACCAGAACTTTCAATGTGCTTAATGCTTTCTAAAAGAGGTTTATTAATACAATATAAAATAATTATATTAAGTTATGGCTAATTTAATTACTTAATTATTTGACCCTTTTTTACTGATTTGATAGCTGTAGGTAAGCAATTCTTAAATATTTTACTTCAGTACAAAGTCTTGAAAAAACTTCTTTAAAATATAAAATGTTTGGAGACACTTCAATTACTGCTATGGCATTTTGTTATAACTGTAATTTTGTCATCAGAGCTTTATGAACTATGTCACACAATAACTCTTCCAACTTGAAAAAAAATTTTAATAGGAGATCAATTAAAACTATCAGGACATTTGCAGTAAAATTGGATTTGACTATCTCTGCTTACAAGCATGTTTAACGACTGAAGCTAGGAGCCTGTTCTCCACTTTTCTTAAGCACAAATGGGCTAGAAAAGCTATGAGTCATGATCCTTACTACATTTCAAACAGAAAGAACATCAGATCCAATGTATCTACAGTTTCTTTACAAAAACCTACACTTAAATCTCATTTGCCAAACAAAATGTTCAGATGCTAACTTGATTCAATACTAACAATACTACCCAATTTTACTTGAAGTTCACATTAAAAGCAGTGGTCTAATTAACTATGAGGAAATCTAATATTTCGGATGCTGACAGGCAGCTCTGAGTAGACTTTCATATTATTCCTGCTATTTTGCTTGAACAAGTATTATTCCACAGTGCCTAGAGAAACAAAGGCTGACAGTATGTTTTCCTGCCATGCAGACTGAAGTGCTAGAAATCAAGTCTGAGAATTGAATGCCAAATATATATTAAAAGTTTATGTATGTTTAATCTTATATGAGTACTCAGTTTTGGACTCAGGAATTCAGATAAGAAATGAAGTATGAAAATGAGGATGCTAAGGTCACAGCTGCATGTATCTACTCTGCAGATATACTAGAGAGCTGAAAATATGCTATATAAAAATTCAAATTATAATGTGCAAAGCTTGTCCAGCTTTTCATATGAATGTCATTTGCTCTGCAGTTTTAAAATCCCAGTGTATTAACCTTCATACTCAGTCAGCCTCAAGGGTGGTGCAAAACAACAAAACAACACTCTATATGGCAAAAATTGTACACAATAATGATCAAGGAGAAAATGAGGAAAAAGAGGAAAATGGTCCTCAAATAATCTAATGTATTTTGGCACAAATAATTCACAACTATAAAATTTTGCTGCCCAGATGCTAGATCTGAATGAAATCAATCATTCCTACAGAAAGATCCCATTTATTTAAAAATAACTTAATCTGCTTTTTTATTATTGCAAATATAAAGTATATCTCTAGGGTTTTCTTAATAAGAACAAAAAATTAAAAAACCCTGAACACAGAAAAATAAAGAAATAGACATTGTCTTTTAAACTTATGGGAACAAGTGTAATGTTATGTTGACTTACCCTTGCATCTGTAACCTTGAATTCCCTCAGAATATACTGTGGCATATTGTACTCTGCCATTGGATCTACAACAAAATACTGATATCTGGCTGAGCGCTCTGCAGGCCAGTACTGGTGGCATTTTTCCTATGAAATAACAAAGTAAAATACATTTTAAAATAAATAATAATAAATAAATAAATAAATAAAATAGAAATATAAATATTTAAAATAAATAAAGTTGTCGTGGTTTTAAACTAGTAACTAAAAAATTACTTATTTCTTGCTGTGAGATATGGATTAGAATAAGAGCAAAACAGGCTTAAAACTTAAAAGGAATAAAGACAGTTTATTAACAAACTACAAGAATAAGAACACTAGAATAAACTTCCAGAAAACCCCTTTATCTCTCACTACTTGACCATTTCTTTGTACACATGATAACATAGGACAAAAAAACTTTAGAACTTTGGTGGTCAAAAACAGTCTCAATTTCTGCTAGAGTCTTTTCTTCAGTCTTTGTAGAGAAACAGAAGTATCTTTTTGCTAATTTATGGAGTTTTAGAGTTCACTCCTCCCATTCCACGTTACTCTGAGGTGTGCATGGGTCAATGAATCTAGGGATGTAATTTTTAAGGATGTTATTTAAGTTATTCAAAGGCAGAAGTCTTCTTTATCTGTCTCTGTGAGCCTTCCTGGAAAAACAGCTTTTCCCTTGCCCTCCCAAGGCTTTAAAATCTTCACTCTACCCATTTCCAGCAACTCACAGTATCACAATTACTCTCTTTTTTTCTCATAAGTCCACACTTTGAACACTCTATTCCTCCCCATACTCTAATTATGAATTAAAGGAGTCTTTTAAACTATTATTGTTCGTCTCCATAGCTTTAACAGAAGGATATTTCAGCTGTGAGCTTTAAAAAAAAAAAATACATTGAGAGCACTAACATAAACTGTTATAAACTGTTTTTTACTCAGCTAAGTATAATAATCATGGAAAATGCCAGTAGTGACAGGAACGGGAGCTTCTTGTGTTGGTGTAGAGAAAAAAATTATCTCTAATACTGCAATGGGTTTCTCATTGGCCACTGTATATCTGAAGTTGCTTATACTTCTGCTCAGTTTTGTTGTCTGTCAGTGACAAGAGCTATCCTTAATCTAATTTTCAATGGTGAATTTTTATCTCAATTTAAATCTTTATACTACCTTCAAGTTTTTCTCCTTTTTGCTTGTTGGAGCAAGTCCCCTCAGCCTCAGTCACAACTATCTCTGCATCCACCAGCCGTGTCCTAAATAATCCCTACTCTCTCAGACACGTGGCCTAACTCAGATTTCAGTTATCAGATGCCAGCTTTCTCTTGACATAATCCTTTCCAGATAGGAGACTGCTTCATTCTTTCCAGTATACAGAGTACCAATGACAAGAGTTTAGAACTGTAGACTGGGGACTGAAACTTTAATGTGCAGCACAGAACACACAGAAGACATCCAGATCTAAAGAATACCACATTTTCTTTTCACATTTTTACAAGGAGATGCTGCAAAAGTGAAGTTTCCAAATAAGAGATCTTTCTTTTTCAACAGAGAGCAAGTCTCTCTCTGCATACCTTGGAATATCAGCATGCAAACCCACTTGCTGAATCTCAGTGTGCCCCATGAAAATATGCCATGTCTAGTTTGTCTATTGCAACACATCAGCAGGATAGAAAAACTTACACCTAGTGACCAGGAAGGCCACTCCCATTTCAAAAGGAGAAGGAATCAAAATTCTCATCTTTAGATGTTCCCAACAATGAAATATTTTAATGAAAACAGCTTCTGTAACCAACACTTTAATAAAGGAATATTGGAGCAGTACTTACTCTGCCCATTTCTCGTAGCTTAGTGAGCATGACCACAATTGTAGAATTATGCTCCCAGAGCATTCTCCAGAAGTCTTCAGTTGTTTCTGCTAAAGGACCCTGTGTAGCTATGTAAGCTTGTTGTTTCCTATGTTAAAAAAAAAAATAAACAATGTAAATTAATAGTATTATTTTAATCAAAAATGTGGATTTATTCTCATATTCTTTGCTTATATGAAAACATTATCTGGAGGGAAAATATATATACTATTAATAATGAGCACATTAAAACCTTATTATGATTGTTTAATCAAACTATAGCTTTTTATTTTTAGAACTTTGAGAGGAAAATTAGTCTGTTAATATTATGATGTATGACTTTATCATTATTATTTAAATTTTAATGCAACTCTAATTGCTCAATTTTGTATGCTGTAAAAAGCACTTAAAAAACACTTAGTTGTGCTGGTTCATTTTATAGAAATAACTGTCTAACAATCTATTAAGTTTAGGAATTATAGCATCAAGCAGTTTCTTTATTAACTTCATTTCAACAGACCGATGCCTCCAGCAAAAGTAAGGCAGGAAGCAAATTTGGGAATGGAGTGTGAATTTCCAGGCCCTAATATCCTATTGGTGGAAGCTGCAAAGAAATCATTAAAAGATTGGATCAGCAGCTTTAAAAGATGATGACCAGTTTGTGCTGTTCTAGCTTCTTTCAAGCAACAGAAACACCTTTGTGAGTGATAGTGGAGATGAAGTTTATTTTCAGTTATGATCCAAAGCTCAGAAAATTATCTCTGTGGTTATGGATACTCAGGCACACCTAAACTGTGGCAAACAGAGGGAAACTGCCATTTCCTTTGATGCCTCTTTCAACCAGCTGCTCTAAGTCAGCTGAGGGCATATTGTTCCCTGCTGTCACAGAGATGCCGGTGGGTTGTACATCTGTTTACATACAAAAGGCTTTGGTAGTTAGGTCAAACTTAGTCAGGGTTCCAGGACCATAGGTTATCACCATGACACACAGAGTGTATCTCCTGCATCTTATTTCTATATATCCCTTTAAGCAGAATAACTGTGAAGAAATAGGGGCCCAAATCATGAGCATGTTTAAAAATCTCATTACCTTTCAGTGTGTAAAGCGTACTGAGAGCTTTCAGTGGCTTAAGCACAGGTAAAAATATAATGTCTAAGGTTCTATATAATTTACAAAATATTTCTATATTACATGGGGAAAAATATAAACCCATTATAGAATTTTAAAAGCACCCAATCAAACATGCCCTGAACAGACAGAAAAAAAATTACTAGATTTCAATACTAAGTTTTGTTATTTTAAACACAATTACATGAACAATTTTGTAAGCATTTTAAACAGTATAAGGATAAGAACACATCACTATTTGTACCTGTATCCGTCAATGAAACTGGCATTAATATAATCAGAGCCTTCTACTCCTCGAATAGGCTGCAAGCATACCCTTGTGGATTCATATGGCATAATATTGACAAGGCGATTTTTGAATTTATTACATGGAAGATTGGCACTGATGAATCTTGAAGTGTGAGCCTTAGAGCTAGCAAGACGCTGTTGAAAACAAATTAAAGAATTAAGGCCAGGTATAACAAAGACAAGTGACGCTCTCAAGTTTTATAATCTCTGCTCGGTAGCCATTAATGAGTAATTTCAAATTCAGATGCTTACATTTCCACATTCTATTGCATTACCCAAATATTGTAAAGCTTCTTTAGTACCTTATACAAGTACAAAGTCTGCTCCATTAGTGCATTTGGACAAATTCCAGTATTAAACCCTTACACAAACACGTATTTCAGGATATAATAAAAATAAAGGAACAGCAAGGTTAAATCACCCTCAACTGAATGGTTCTTGTCCAGACACCCACGGAGAATTGAATTGTACTTTTTAGAAAGAACCATCTTCCTAACTTAAAATTTTAGTCTAATGGTGTCTTTTATCTTTTGATTACTGGAAACAACTGGTGGAGAACAGAGAAGCTTTAGCATCACACTATTTGATTTTGGTTACCCACAACATAAAATCCCAGTACCTTAAATTCCAGTTCCATTCCTGTGACATTCTCGCCTGTTTCTATCTGTGTCAGCTTCTGGATATATGCATACAGGTTTCTGGCTGGCACTTCGGTATTTCCACATGTCACTGCTTCCAGCAGTGCATCATGGATAAAGATGTATTGGTCCTCAGTTTGAACCATGTAATTCCTCTGTGCTCTCATTAGAGTTACGTGGCCATAAATATCTACAGTCTTTTCATGCTTTATTCTCTCTAACATGGCATCTATCACAATGAAACAGCCAGTCCTGCCGACTCCAGCACTAAAAGAAATGAACACGGGAAAGAAAACATGGACTGTTTCATTCACTGTGCTTACTTTTACGTCATTCAAGTGTTAACGTTTTGTGATGCTGATTTAAACAGCACATTTCTGAATATGAACATCAGCTTTTATGAAAGAGGTTGGTGCCCTGAAATAAGTAAACTCCTTAAACATCCATTACAAGCAATTGAGAACACAGAATGCTTTTATATGAGATCTTTGCATCTTGCGGTTTCAGGTTTGACTATAACAGAAGTAAAACACCTTGCAACATGTTCTCAAAATGTATGTCGTAAAAATGGAAATTACTGGAGATGATGAATCCTCTAAGAATTCAAGCTTTATTTGTAGCATGAGATAATCTAAGTTTAATGACATAATCTAAATCATTAAACATGCTGTTGTTGCTATTCTCTTTACAGGTAAATAGAGAGGTAAATTTATTGGCAAACAATAATCTAACAGAAAATAAGACTTACGTATTTCTATCATACTCTGCTGGTAAACTTTCAGGCCATCTTCCAGTCCTACTGGTGGGGCTTCTGTTAACACAGTTTGTTCTGTCCTTTACTGTTTCATTTGGCTAGGACATACTGTTAGTCTTTGCAATGCAGACCCATGACTAGATAGCTGTGCTAGCTGTAGGCTGGGGGGAAATCCAACTGTTTGGACACCAACTGGATCAAGTTGGACCACCTTTTTGAAGCCATGAGTATGATTGAACTTTACCAAGTTTTGTTTCAGCTACTTGCATACATGTAGCTAAAAAAAGCTAAAGTGTAAAATGTAACGGGGTTTGTGCATCATTTTCCTGTCCAGGATCACATCATGCCTGGGACAATGAATTACAGTTTCAGGCTTTCTAAATGCCTAACTTTTTTCGGTTAGTGACTGAAAATGAAGTACATGGTATAGTAAGCAACGGTTTATAAACCTCAAGACACTGAGATTAGCTAAATTAAAAATATTTAAGAACCCCACAAACTGCAATTTTTTGAGCATAAATAGAAAAAACAAAAATAATTATAACCCAGATTTTAGAGGACAACTATATAAAAGCCAAAACTCCTCACAGTTTCTATATTTTCCAGAGATATTAAATATCATAAGTCTATCCTGAAATTGATAAGCAAGGTCAAACATTGATTTCTTCCATCACACCTTAGGAATTCTTGCCAATTGCAAACTGAATTTCCTTATAACCAAATCAGAAGGAAGTACAGAATGGAATACTATTTTATCTAATATGCAGTAAATCTTTCTAAGACAGCAGATTTTCATATTGTTAATCATGTATTCTTGCCATAGATTAATCCTCCAAGCAGCAGATCCCCTTGAAACAGCTCAGGACTTCTGCTAACAGACCAAATGCATCAATCTCAACTTTCTTGGATGCCACTCTGACAAGAATTAACCAGTATTCTGATTTTAAGAAAATTTACCTATTCATCAGTTGGAGTTATAGAGAAGGAAAAAATAAAGAGCAACAAAATGATGGCTATCGTAACTGAACAGTTGTTCATTCACCTTGTATAATAAAAGCTCTGCTTTTCAGGAAAAGCTGTTGACATTAACATGGCTAGAAATCATGGAGAAAATGTCTAAAAGCTGTCTCACTGTTGTGATTTTCTTTGTTTTTTTTTTCTTTTAATATACATTTAATATAAATACACATTTGTATGTCAGGTTGGTTTATATCAAGTTTTAAACCATCCCTTCAATGATTACTCTTCACATTCAGTTTTTATCAGTTTAGTAAGTGTGTGCCAAGTGAGAAATATGAAAGTTTGGCAGTGCAGATTTTCTCAGTAATCTATAATGTGGTTATTTTTCCTATGATGTACTAAAATTTGATTTCAACTTCATGTTTATAATTGGATATGCCATTTTTCAGATTTTTCAGAACATCAAAAAGGTCACTGGTACCTGCAGACCACAACTGCAAAATCCCAAACCAGTTAAAAGCTTCTGCCTTCAGCTGGAATGAGCAATTTTCTCTTCTTCTTTTCATGTCTTTAATTATCTTATGTCTTTTATTATGTATTTTTATTTTATTTTTTTCATGAGCAAACTCAAAGAATCATAGTTATTAGCATATTCTAACAAAGAAAATATTTGCTAATCTACAGGTTTATGCAGAAGTTATGAAGATCATGAAAGCAGATGCAAATATTATTATGCACTCATTTCATGGTAAGGATGAAGGGGCTAACACACAACATTTATGGAGGCATTTGGCTTCACTGGGCTCTTGACACACATCTCTATGGACCATTTTATCCAGCAAGATATTTTACTCCTTTAAGATGTTCACTACATTCTAGTTCTGCCCATTGTAAATGAGCTGTGTCTACCAAACTACTCTTTCGACTTTCCACTTTAAAATGGAACGAGTGCCATGAAGATTTTAACTCCTCTTTGAAATGTGCTTTCTGCCCCCAAGACCTTGTAACTCTAAACTACAACAGCTTATCATATAAAAGAAACCTACCCTATCCTAATTTTTGATCCCATTTCTCTTTCTCTTCTACTATCACACAGCCTTCTTAATATGGTATGATACAATATTGGGAAGCCATGCAGTTTGAATCTCCACCAGTAAGCCACCGAAACATAAAAATAAATTCCCTGTCTTTCATTTACTAACCATGATAATTCAGCTAATAAGAATAATTCCACAAAATTTTTACTACTTTTGCTATTGACTTTCTTGCCCTTTTGGTTTGCATCTTCTCGTGTTGCTGTCAAACTCAGAATTTTCATTTAATTTAGTAAAAGAATTATTACATTTTCAGTCTGAAAACCTATATATCTATTAAATAGACATGCCTAGGAAACTTTTACTGCTCCAAATATTGTCATTTACAGTATTATAACATTTGTTTTCAATTTCTAAAATCATGACTGACTCAGTCCCACAAGCTGAAACACGCTTAATGTCCTGTGATGCAATACAGCTACAATAGCTACAATTCAAAAAAGGAAAATGAAGAGGCACAAGGGGGACATTCTGAATTCAAATCACTGTATGGATGTGTTAAAGGTTGGCTTTTGTGATTAATTTGTAGCTGTTTAAATGATGACCCTTTACTGATACTTCAGTGATTTGGCAGAGGAAGGCAGTGTAATTACCAGTATTCACAGATCATTTAATTGGAAGCAAAGACAGTAAAATATGGACCAAAAATCATGTAGGACATTTTTTGACTTCTATCAGGGGAAAATTTTATTGAATATTACTGTTTCAGATTGAATGAAGCTTGCATTTATAAACTGAAAGTACATGAAATTGCTTGTGATAAGGGAAATATATAAAAAGGTCTGGGTTTTATTGAGGAACTTCTAATGATTGATTAGATTCCAATCCCACAGAAATTCTGTAGTCATTCTGACAAGAGCAATATTTAGATTATTTTCCCATTTTGTGGTAAGGAAATTAGAACAGAGCAGAAAATCACCCCCCTGGCCAGGAAGCAGCTAAAAAAGCCCCTTATAAAATCACTGAACATCCTTTTGAGAAGAAACATCTGAACAAAATAACATAAAGACCTTATGCAAAGATGTAAACTGAAATTTCATTTTAGAGGAGATACTGGATTCCTTCAAGAATTATATAGCAGATTATAAGAGATCTTTGAGAATTTATATGCAAGTGTACAGTGACACTCTTCCCTTCTCACTGTGGTTATGGCAGACAACAAGGATGGTATTCAGCATTTTTTAGGTGCTTTAGCAAATGTACGACTTCACTGACTGAATTTTCTTCATGCCTAGGCTATGCATGGAGGCAATGATATTTATCACTGAAGTCACATAAATTGTCTGAAAAAGAACATGGAAAAAAAAATTCAGAAAACAGGGGAATATTTCACTACAATCAGATAAGGTTCAGTCTAGAACTCTCCCTAGTTTTCATAGTTAGTAGACAAAAGCATGGGATAGTCACAGCCCAAAGGCCAGGCTTATATTGTTCTTCCTTTATGGCATTTTAATACGATTTTTCCTTCCAGTCTGTACATTCTCAGAATTCCAGTATTACCATAAATTTTCCAAACATAACTGCCCCAGATTTAAGCCCATATTTTTTTGTAAAATGCACCTGCAAAAGTATAATAAAGTTCAGGAAGTAAATTTGTCCTTCATCTGATCCCAAGTACAGCTCTGGAGAGATCAAAGATAAGAAGTTGTCTTATGAGATTGTAACTTGAATACAAACAAACTCAAATATTAAAGCACATAGAATCAAAACTCCCAAAAATTTCTCTAACAAATCCCATGTACAGAAAATAATTGTTTACTAAAATAATTTTAAAAACTGAATTTTCCACGCAGGCTAAAAATGCACCATTGGTAATGTTAGCCGAATGAAACAAATTAAGAGAATCTTCTAACAATGACATTCCATTAGAGCACTTCAAATCCTCTCACCACTCATAAATTAATATTAGATACAGGAGATGAAATGAAAATGACCATTTGTTCTTTACTTGCCAAATAATTAGGGTCATGAAATGAAATTACAAGAATTTCAAACAAATAGGAAGTAATTTTTAAAGTAGTACATAATTAAATTGTGACAAGCATTGTTGCAGAATACCACGTATGACAAAAAGAAATTCAGAGAGGAAAGGATCAGTTAAGGGTTATTAACCAACAGGTTACAGATACAATTTCCCCTACAGAAATCTGTTTATTAGATTTCATTGGAATTAGGCAAAGGGACTCTGAAAAATAACATTCTAGACATGTCCTAGGTGAGAAACTGAAATGTACTGTCTTAAATTTGGTGTCATGATCCAACATAGTTATAAGAGGCATAAGCATTTAATTTCCCAGCTGTAAATCAGATCACCTTAGAACTCCTCTTTTAAACCAACACTTCAGCCTCCAGGTACTTGACACCTTTAGGAACTATACCACTGAAAAGGCACACCATTAATATTGATACTTTCTTCCTCTTTCTTGAAAGGGACAAATTATCATAACTATTCTACCTGCTTCTTTCCTGAAATAATGAATTGCTGGTGAAAAAAATTCTCTTATTGTTCTGCTTAAGAGATGAAATAGCAGAAATTATACATAACTGAAAAGTTCATTGACCTCATTTCATACCACTTATTTTTCTTATCATGGTTTCCCTTCAGAAATGATTGTTGATTCTATATAACAATACATGCCATAATCCTGCTTTTCATAGAGGATTTTTACATATACACCTTACTTAATCACTATGTTATCTGATTTCTTCAATTACTCAGACATACAAAGAAAAGACATGAAAATAAACTTTATTCCTCTGTAATATTTTATCTGTGTACAATGATTTACTCTGATATTTTTTATTCCAAAATTAATTCAGCTATCAGATATTCTCCTTATTTTCCTGCTTCTCTAAATACAATTTTATTTATTCAATGTACTGACTTCTGAATTTGTCATCAAAGAGTACTATCCTAAATTTATCTTCTATGTGATATTTGTTGAGTTTCAGTGCATACTTTACATTTTTTGCAATGTACAATGCCTTCTTGACATTATGCATTCCACTAAAGAAAGAATGATCTAAAATTGACTGAAATACATTTCAGAAGAATAAAGTATTTTAAAGTTAATTTAAAAAACACATCTTACTCTGACTTGTTACCTTCAATTAAAGATAGATCTATGCCTGAACAGCTGTAGTAAGTACAGAAAATCATATTTCTGGGTAATTTAGCAGAGGAAGTACACTGTGATCCTATCGTCAATAAATAAAAGTGAAGATTACAGCACAGCAGAGAAGTCAATGAACAGATATTATGCTGCTTGCTGCTAACAACTATTTGTTCTTTTTTTGCAGATCAGCCTGCTTTGCATTCTCAGGGTGGAATGTTTTGAGAAGTAACTTCATACTTTTGAATATTTCTTTCTGTGCTTTGATTACATTTTCATGAAGAAGACCTATTAGCCTATCAGTGCGAGTAACAGAAGGTGAACTGATGCTATCTGAAAATGAATTAAAAATTGTGGGAAGAAATGTGTTCTGTAGTACTGGATAACTGGAAGACCTTGAAAGTACTTGCTAGCCACTAAGATGATTCCAAGTTTCAGAGTCCTCTGGGCCCTTCCCTGATTCTAGGTGTTTGTATTCCTCTTATGGCCAGCAAATGCTTCTTTTCTTAAGAAAAGCTCCCCTTGGGATTTTTTCTGGTTGTGTTTTAGACTGATGAAGTCTGAGGTTGTCATCCAGACACAGGACTTCATCTGCTAAGTACAAAGTAAAAAGAAGATGTTATCACCAGGACTCTTTAGTCCACACTGTCTTTTTTTTTTGAAGTACCAATCACAGTTCAAAGCCCTAAATGAATCTGTCTACAAATATTTATTTTTTTAAAATTTTTTCTCACTCCCCTGCTCCCCCTTCCCCTACAGCGAAAACTTGGAAATAACCAATAAATTAGTCCTGAACCTTGACACTGATACGTCTTTAGTAGTAGACCTGTTGTTTTGTATCTGTATCTCAGAATGTCTCCTCCTTTTAAATTGAAAACTGATACACCTAGAGGATACATTCTGAGGATGGGACAAACTTGATGTTGCCACGTCTAGATTTGGTTTAAACTGAATTGGTAGCAATACAGTATTAATGCAGTGAGATGCTACACAGTAGAAAACAGAGTTAAAAAACCCTGAGGCTTCTCTGATGAGCTCATATGAAGGCAAGTCCTGTTTTTTTTTTAGATCAAGCAGTGAAAAAAATAAATACCCTTTTTAATATCTGACAATACTCCACTGATGCTGAAGAACTTGACTACTGGTACTTATTACAACATTTCTTAACCTCTGAAATCTTTATACCAACATTAAGTCTCTGTAACACAGAAAATCAGGTTGTGAAAGGTTAATACCACTAAGCATTTCACATTTCTTAATCACAACTTGTCATTTAGAGGTTAGACACTAATCTTTTTTTTTTTTTTTTTTTCAGGATTTTGAACTTAAGAGCAAAAAAATTGTGGACAAGTTATAATGGAAATAATGGGAGTTTTAGTGTAGAAGTTTCAAGGTAGCTGTAAAAAGGACTTGGATAGTATTACGACTTTAAAAATTGTTTTTACAATTCAGGTAACAAAAAAACCCCAGACATCACAATGCAGAGTTTATTTGGAAGAGCAGTCACTGAAAAAATCTGATAATGAGTGATGAGACCCTGAAATAAGTCCATAAAAGTATGAAAAATGAAGAAAGATTAATATTCAGGACAGAATACTGATTGGAAAGCCTCCATGAAAAGATAACAGGACTATTTTTAAAGCTGCATTTTACTTCTAGAGACACGGGGAGAGGATTTAAAGAGACTTTCATGCTGATTACTTTAGATAAAAATACAGCCTGTTCGAAGTTAGCCAAACACACTGTAGCCAAGTTGATGTAATGTGTTCCAGCATACTCTGTGTCTATGGATATTCCGGAATTTAATGTAGGTACAGCTGGGAAATCTCAGAGATACCCCTTTCCAGAATTCAGCTATTGGGTTATAAAAATATTTTCACATTTCCTGCAGATGGCTGGATTATTTTCTTCACTCATAATTTTAATTCAGAATTCATTACGGACAGCTGCTGGCTCTGATAGAACCTAATTGCTCTTTTACTAGACTCAGCTGCAGGCAGTCAGATTTCCTTTTCCTTTGTAGAGTATATTATATATAAACATGGGTGGGGAGAAAAATAACCAATTAACTAAATACATATGGATAAAATGACTCACTAAGAGTGCTGATCAAATAATGTATCAAACTACAGCTTAGGTCAAAGGAAATTACAGGCCTTGTAGGACATGATAATATATATATGGAAATAATTATCAGCACCAACATATTTGTAATTTGAGATAACACATGGAAAAGGCATTGCATTTGTTAAAAAACTCTTACAGACAATTATTACATTTTAATGAGGGGCAGCTTATTTTGCCCAGTGAAAAGTCATCAGTCTTCAGCAGACCTGCTCAATTGAAACCATTTGTTGGCCAAATTGAAGTCAGGCCTCAGTATGTCCACTGGGCAACTCAGAAGAAAATGTGACATAATCAAGGAACTATTTTTACCAACTGACCTCTTATTTAAAAAAAAAAAAAAAAAAAAAAAAAAAAAACCCCAGAGAATAATTACTTTTACTCAGGCTACCAAAAAGAGTACGTCACAAAAAGAGGGAATAGAGACAGACAGCAAAAATGTCCAGGATGTGAGTATTCCCTTCCATCTCACTCTGCATAAGAAATATTGGAATGGGTTAGAACATTTTGCTAGTCCAGTTTTTTATGATGGATGAACTCTAGGAAAGTTGTAGACTTATAAAATGTGAAACAGCATTAAATAACCCATTTTTTTATCCTTTTATCCAAAGACATTTAGTGAAATGAAGGGACACCTTTAAATTAAAAGTAAATAAGTATCTTCTAACATATATTTGTGAAACTACTTAAAAAAGGAAAAACATAGTTAATCCTGCCTGGTTTTGTTCTTTGAAATGTGTGTACAATCATTATTGTAAGCAAAAAAGGATCTACCAGTTTCTCTAGGCAGCTAGAGAAATACCGAGGAAAAGAATTGAAATCCTCATGAAGCAAGGTGAAACTAGTCACTAACTGGTTGCTGCTGGAAAATAAACTTTACTGAAATATTATTGACGTTGGAGTTTTGTACTTTCCCCTGAAATTTCTGTCATTTGCCATTGTCAGAGACAGGATGCTGTCCTAGACAGAACACTGATTCTATCTAGTAATAGCATTCCCTATGTTCCTTTACAGATTTCTGCTACCAGAAACAAATCTTGCCCTATGCAGTCACAGCAGCTTTTTAGGATTTCAAAAGATAATCCAGCCCTGAGTCACACCAGTGGGGGGTATAATCCCCTGAACCACAGGCTAAGTGCCAACCAAATATGGCTTTATACACATATGATGGATTTAATCAAAGAGACCACAAAGTAGGTGTTTTTTATTATTTGAATCTGTATGATGAAATACTGCTTGTTATTTATATGTTTTTGAGTTTTAATAATGGTTTCAGTGATATTGTCTAAGTTTTAATGCTTATAAACAATGGAAGCATATATTATACATACAGCAACTACAGTTCAGGTTTTAGAAGGGGAATGTTTGCTGTGCAGAATTGAAGACAAAACTTGAACGTGGATCAGCATCAGTTTGCTTGTATTTGACACCTCATGGAGGATTTACAGATAATATAGCATTGTACTTTCCTACTCTAACTATCAAGGCCAATTTTAAAGGACACTCCACACCATCACATTAACTACGGCATGCTAGCTATTGTCATGTTCATATTTCCAGGTTTTCATATGCAAGTACATAAATTTATGGAAAAAATTAGAGAACAAAGCTAATAAGAACCTTATTAAGTTGAAGAAGGATGAGTTGGGGAATAGTGTCTCTGCTATCAGGATGATTCTAACTAGTGACACTAAAATTTGAAACAGAGAAAAGAAAATCCAGCATTACCCACCCATCACTCTCTCTATCAGCATAAAGATGGAGGTGCTACTTTTTGTCTCTATACTTGCATGAACACATCCCAGTAATTATGTGAGAACTCTTGCATGTTCAACATAAAATATCCAAGGTCTTCAACTGTAAGGTTTTCAGAATCTGCATTTTCACAGCCTTTAAAGTTTTTATGGTGAGAATATGAAGGCAAATCCAAACTCTCTATTATGACATCTCCTGTCCATGTTTGCAATACCATTCATTACAGAATTACCAAGGAGTGTCTTGCTATACCAATTTCTTCCATCTAGCCTTTATCAACTTTTCTTCTAGACTATTTCTCTTTTTCCACTAGCCTCTGCAATTCCAGCAATTGATCAAAGATAGAGAAACCATCCAAAATTTTCTGAATCAAGTGAATCCACTTCCTTAAACAGAGATCAAATGTTTATTCAAGGCATAAACACTGCAAGCCTTATCCTCTCTACGATGAAATGAAAAAACTTCTACGAATAATCGTATGTGGAGAAATGAAATCACTCCCAGTCAGTTATTCTGACTTCATGGTCTGAGCTGCTGAGACTATTAATACAGATGAGATACAAGGAAAAACATAGACATTAACTTATTGCTATATTTTTATATTAAGATGAACTAAATATCCTATGCAGGATCACCAACTATACGTCTTTTCAATATGAGATTCTAATAACAATCTTATCTCTCTCTACTTTCTGTTAGAGAACTATGACTATCAGGAAAAAAAAATTATGAGATGTATAGTGATTCATATAGCTATAGTGATATAGCTAAGAACTGAAGAGTTAAAAGCATTACGGTGTTTTTGTACAGGGATGATACCCAGCACAGTTTAATATACAGTAGCAGCTCAATAACTTCTGCACAAAGACATGTGGGTACATCAGAGAAGATTTAGAATATTTATGATATTAAAATACTTGTCATACTAAAATGCTTTCACTGTCTTTTCCTCTCTAGTGCTTTCATCAGTCCAAGGAAGTTAGGAGGGGTTTTGGATTGTTCTCAGGAGAGGGAAAGGGGTGGAATGAAGAAGATTCTAGTATTTTTTAATCTTGTGTTATTTCTGAACATGTACTGGGGAAGTTTTTTCCCCCCACCGTGAAAAAGGATAGGCAGTCATCTGCAACCTACTCACTGCAAGGATTAAAAAATGAGCATTTGTAAGGCCCATGGCAAAAGAAGCAGTTCAAACGATACAGAACTGAAATAAAACAATCCACTGGAAAATCATTGCCTTTGATAAATATATTTTTTTTCTTAAATGTTCTGTTTTTATTCACAAGCACCGACCAAAAATTAGGTAAGTATTCTACTTTAGGAAATACGATATGGTGTTTTGTTATGTTTCGAAAATTATCTTGTTTTTCAGTCTGCTAACTGGTTATGTTAGTGTAGTCAGAGACAGATTTACTTAAACAGTCACATTCCTCCAAACACCCAAGTTTTTCTGTTAGCAATAGCAGCATTAACAGTACCTGCCATAGCTTGAAAAAGTGTCTTAGAGATATGCCCTTTGGTGCTGGTATTAAAAGAAAGATTCAAACATATGGGATTGCACTGACTTGTTAAGCTTTTAGGTAGTGTTACTGAACCAACTACTAAAGTTTCTGTGATGTTTTGAAAACATCTGGCATAAAATCCCAAACACCCTCCAGTACTGGTTTATTGTGATCTGATTAGCACCTGTTTGCCTGCACTAATCCAACTTCAAACAAAAACGTGTGTTTTCCCCACTATCATTAGACCACACATTAGAGTCTCACCAATGCAGAATCCTAGGATTTAAGCCTGCATTTTTTTCATTAAAGAAACAATTTTTTTCTAGATCAGCTCTACAAATTAGGAAAAGTCATGCAGAAAAACAGTGGGATTGTGGTATTACTCAACTTCTGTGCAAAGGGATTGAAAGGGTAATCTTAAAATATAACTGAAAATAAAAAAAACCCCAGTATCTTTGTACATCAACTATTTCAACCACCAAAGAAAAATCTTCAGACAAATTCACAAGTTAGTCTAAATAAGCCAACCAAGACTTGAGTAAAGTACCTACAAACAGGATGGGATTGCTAGATTTGTGGATTTATTTTTCATTTTAAAGTTTTTTTTGTCATTCAGCTTTCATCTATCTCTTTTCTCTTCCAAATTTCACACCAAGAATAAGGATAATGGAATAATTAAGTCAGCCTTGACTGAGGTACTGAGGATCTAATGAACTATGTTCCCTGGTAGATATAGACAGAAAACATTATCTTCTTTCTTGGGAAAAAGAGTACAGTGGAATTATGCATTTAAGTTATGGCAACTACACCTTTTCATGGAGGTAGTTCTTCCAAAATATCTGATTACTTAAATTAAAAAATCTGCATTTAGATTAGGCCTTGATGTTTCCCTTGGTGTTCCATAATTCTTTCAGCAATGATCTGTTTTTGTTTTTTTTTCCGTTAAAATTAACACACCTGTGAATAAATTTCAGCTACCTTTTCCACTTAAAATCCTGCCACCTTTTCTGCACAAGTGTGCTGGTTTTGGTCTGGATAGAACTTACTTCCTTCACAGACCTGCCTCTCTTTCAGAGTGTGGTGGAGCTCAAGGAAGGTGAGGGTGCATGGAAGGTTGGAAGGAGACACAGGTAACCCAAACTGACCAAAAAGGCCTATATGGCATCATGCTTAATATATCAAATGGGGAGAAGAAGAAGGAAGGGGGGACATTTAGAGCGATGATGCTTGTCTTCCCAAGTTTTCATTATGTCTGATGGGGTCCTGCTCTCCTGAAGATGGCTGAACACCTGCCTGCTCACGTATAATCATTGAATAAATGACTGAATTCCTTGTTTTGCTTTGCTTGTGTGTGCAATATTTGCTTTCCCTATTAAACTGCTTTTATCTCAATTGATGAGTTTTCCAGCTTTTACTCTTCTGATTCTCTCCCCAGTCCCACTGGTATGGAAGTAGGTGGTTGTGTGGGGCTTGGCTGCTGGCTGAGGTTAAACCACAGCAACAAGTAAGAGCTTTGACTCATAGAATTTCCTTATGAAATTCTCAACATGTTTTTGACTTCTATATTAGATTCAAATTCAATTCTATATAGGCAATCAAACCATTATCAAAAGTAGGTGTCTAAATGACATGCAAAAGTGCCTGTTGCATATACATTAGTAATAAATAATTACCAATGTTTTGAAAATTCTGATCATATAATTCTGTATTTCTTTGCTATTATCACACAAAAATCTATTAAAAAGATTTCCATTTGCTTATCTTTGACATTCATTTATCAGAACTTGTCCAGTTCAGTAATACAGAATGGTAGTATGGACATTCTCATTTCATTAGATAGAACTATGCTTCCTTTTTCTGGTCACTGCTATGTGAACAGAAGGTATTCAAGTGTCTACAGGGTTTTTTCAGTAGTCAGGTGTTTTCAGCCCAGACTTCTTCCCATTAAGTACATTGAAGTTATTAAATAAATTCTTCACACATGCAAAAACCACTTCCTAGGAATAGGATATTAAAATAGCTTATCAACAAATGAGGCTTTGATACAAACTGGTCTGGGGCCACTTGTGAACTGGGTCTCCAGTTACCTTGATTCTCTATTGGACATTTAGCTGTATCCCAAAACCATGGAGCAAACTAAAAAAAACATTTAGTCCCATAACATGAAATGGACTGAAACACAGCTGCTGGTCAGTATTAAGGCAGATGGGTAGAAACACAGTAAGGAAATGCACTTACAATACCTACCTATAAATAAAGAATAAATAGGGGGTTACTCTGTAAGGATCAAAACACAGACAGCTGGGTCTTCTATTCCTCACCCACACAGGGTGAGTAATAATTTCTCCCTGTAGAAATTGTCTGATATCAGTTGTCTGATACCTTTGTTTTTTAGTTTCTATGGTTTAAAAGTTTGCAGAAAAAGGCTTCCACAGATTCTTCAAGCCTACTCTTTCTATCAAATACATTTTGAAAGGCAACTCCCATTCTGTTTATACTTCTGTAACATGCGATTATTATAATTTCCTGAGCTATAATAGTTTGGTAGGTACTGGAAGAAATATAAAAAAAAGGTATTAGTGATGTCTCAGATGGCTTAAAATTGCCACTATAAATCCTGTGTTCCTTCTAGAAAGTAAACTCAGATTACTCCTTCAATGAGATATTGTTGAAAAGACTGTCTACCATAGGCAAAGGATATAAGATATGGTTCTGTATTATATTGTTTGGCTCTAGTTAGAAAAGTCTTAAGTACTTTTTTAAATCTGTATGATGAAATAGGGGAATTTAATGAAAAGGGATTTAGGTAGTCCTGAACACAAAATGGAAGACAGTGACAGACAAGATACAGAACAAGGACAAGAGGAATATTAAAAAGGCTGCAGAGACAGACTAGGGGACAGGAGAGGAACAAATGAAAACCAGTAAGTTTGTCAAGAACAGAAAAATATCCCACTGGAAAATAGCAACTTGTAGAGGGCAGTAAAAGGAGATGCTTGGCAAAAATTAGAATGACAATTATCATTAGAATGACAATCTTTCTTCAGAGAAAATATCATGAAAGGTAGGAACTTATTTCAATAAATGATTCAGCAATGTGATACAAACAGTGAAATAAATTTGGTAAAACAATGGAATTTAAGGACACAACCAGAATATACTTAGAGGGGTCCACAGAATAAGGATCAGTCCAGACTTGGAGAGAAAAAAAAATTATGAAAGTGTTAAATTACTTATAATAAGCAACAGAAATATTGGAATGGAGAAACTTACGAAGTGGATAACAAAGAAGAGAAGGGAAAAAAAATGGAAAGCAGATTCTAATTAAAAAGCCAGGTAATGTGCAGATTGTACGTCACTGTTTTAAATTCTTTTTTTTTATGAGCTTGAAATGAAATGTTTATGCATGTCCAGTACTTTAATGTCAAACCAAATCGAAAGAATTTTCATGCTGCTGTATGAAAGAGATATCCTTTAGCCTAAAAACACTGTGGTGATGCTCTATAGTTGTTCCTCTTTTGATTTTTTTAAACCAATTTAATAACCATAGAATCAGAAAAAACAGAGTTGGAAGGGACCCATGAAGAAGTCTGACTCCTGGCCCTGCACAAGACAGCCCCAAGAAAATCATGTTGAATTGAAAATGATAAGGCAATACAAATCTCTGAATATAATGTTGATACAGTATGCCTGAAGTATGACACTCATGTTAACATTATTATTACGAAAAACACTTTAGTGACCTCTTATTAGTCTATCTGTTGGATAGTCAACACATTAACTTTAGGAGTAATTAGCATATTCATAAACTTTGGACTTTCCAGAACATTTGATGCTAAATGTTCAGCCTGTTTTAATTGTGGAGACATACATTTTTTAATTTTTCAGAAACTTGCTTTCATTAATTCTGCTCATAGACAAATGATTAGGAGAAGAATTTAAAAGCCTTGCTAAAATAATAGGATATGTGAAAGCCTGTCTTTTAGAGGTTAGGTTGTAAGAAGTGAATGAAATCTTAATGTCTCAAGTAACTATACATAAGACAAAAAGCTTATGAGTAGCAGATTATGCTTATTGTAGATAAATTACTGATAAATAAATTAACAGAAATTTGGGATAAAAAATGTCCCTCAAGCATAAAATCATACTACCTATTATGACCAACATTTTCAATGAAATCTACATGCAAAACTAATGACAAAGAGAAAATAATGGCCTTGTACTTTATCAGTACCACTGAATGTTAAAAAGCAATGCATTTTATTTCATCTTTTCCAATGACTAGCCATAAGAACGGATTTAATTTGCCTATTTTTGCATTGTAGTAATTTAGGCTATTATATTAACTTCAGAGATTTTCCAGAGTGGGAAGATTCATTTCTTGTATTAAGTTTGATTTTGATTTTGAGCATAGCATTTTCACTGTTGAGCAGCTTTGGAGGTATGTTATATATGCTATATATGCTATATATGGATCAAGAGAATAAAGTTTTATCTGAGGAAATTTAAAATCCTAGACAATAATCAAAATGTTAGAACCCTGTAAATGCAAGTACAAAAAGACATTTCTCCATTCAAGAAATACTCAGAAAACTTTATGAATATATTTGTGCTGTTATTTATAATTATTCCACATTTTTAATCCTGGTGTTTCAACAAACATTTAATATTTGTGTTTCATGTTCTTTGGTATTTTGTAAACAGTCTGTGCCTTTCAGCATTTAAGTTCTGCTCATTTTGATTTCCTGTTGAATTTATTTTTCCATCTTGTTTACAGAAGCCTCTTTCAATCACTTTAGAAGTATTTAAATTATCAGATTCCATGGCTGGGTTATCAACATATTAAGAAGTCAGAACTAGACATGGTGGTATGTTGTAATAACTATTCCTCAGGTTTTGGATGACAAAAGCAAGAGTAGTTTTCAGGTATGATATGCTAAGCATTTCTAACTTCAGCAATCCATGTGTAGTAGCTCTCAGCCTGACTAACTGAAGCTATTCCAAAATTAAGTTCACAAGAAACACTGATCTTAGGAACTTGCTTTGAAAAGTTACACAGCAAGCTATACAATGTATGACAATACAGCCCTAGAATGAGGGAATCCATCTTGGACCTTATTTATGTCAGAATAGGTACATACGTTCTAATAGTGTCCTTATCAACACGATTTTAAGGTTTTCTCAAAGATCTGTTCAGCAAATTCCAAAGAAGTTGTATCTCTTCCTCTTCATTTTCCTTAGTCCCATAACATGAAGAGCAACTGACTTTTTTCTTCCAGTTTTGTTAGTTCATACCTTGTAATGCTGGAAGAGGTTTGCTACTTTGCAAAAAAGCATGGAGCACTTATTTCCCTGGAACTGGGTTCAGCTTGTTCCCCCGGTACATCTTTTGATTTTCAGCTCCTCAAAGTCCTGAACTGAGGATTTAAACTTGAATACAGAATCTTACCTATTTTCAATGAAACCTTGAATTTACCTTTCTTAATTATCATGTTTGCTACTTTCTCACACAATATAAGTAGTAATTTCAGAAAGTGTTTAATTTCTTAAAACATGCTTTGTTCAACACTTCAGGCTCCTAAGCCAAAACCATCCTCTTCCTTTATTACGTCACATTCTGAATGCTACAGATACATTTGTATTCTCCCTCTGGACATTCTCCCTGGAGATCTTTTGATATTCTAAAATTGAATTAATTGTGCCTAGACCAAATAAAATAATTCTAGCCTACCCAAATTGGCACTGCCATACTCAGGTCCTTGATTTGCAAGCCACCTTTTTCTTTGACAGACTCAGCAGTCTATTTGAAAGAAAATCATACTTTTCGTCTGCAACAAAACAGAAAGCAGTAACCTTGCCATAAAATGTTTTGAAGAAACTCCTGGGCTTACCTGCAATGAACAACCATAGGTCCGGCATCAGGTGGGTTGCAAGTCTTGACTCGTCGCAGGAAAGCTAAGAACGGTGTCGGGTGTTCTGGGACACCATGGTCAGGCCAGGCAGTGAACTGGAATTGTCTCACTTCCCTTTTCTCACTTGAGCCATTCTATGGAATTTAAAAATTTCATGACAAAACTGCTACTTGAGGTGGTATCAGCACTTATCAGTGAAACAACTGCAGAAACATATGCACTAGTGAAAATTATTTAAATATTTGGGGTTAGCAAGAAAAACAACTCAGGCCATGGAGGAAAATCCAAGTTACAGATTCAAACAATGTAAGATCTTCAAGTGTACTGCACACTTGTGCACCACAGTTCACAAGTTCCACAGACTTACTTAGTATTCAGGTTTTTCGTGGTGAGACCTCTGCATTAACTTACAAAATTTAGTGTTATCAGGAAAATGTACTCTGTAGAAGTCTCAGTGTTCAGTGCTGTTAGAAGGAAACAAGGGAGAAAAGTGAAAGGAGAGGAAGGGGAGAAAGGGAATATGGAAGTAAGGGAAAAAGGCATGCAGGTAAGGCAGGAAACAAAAGAAAGAAGGAAAAGAAGGTGACAGGAGAGAGGTTGGTGATAGGACGGAATCCTATTGGATCTCCTACTGGAGAGGAGGGAAGAAATACCAGCCTTTCAATTTAAAAGTAAGTATATACAAGTATATATACCTTGTAAAGTGCAAATGTACGAACACAGTATGTTGCCAATTCAACAGTGTCTGAAAGGGTCACTTGGATTAGTCCATAAGTTTCTGTGCCTCTGCTTGGCCAGTATTGATCACACTTCACCTGCAGTGAAAAACATGTTATTATTTAATATATTTAATACTGAAATTTTTTACATATCTGACTGTATATCACCATGGTTTTCAAAGTATGTGGAGACAGAATGGCCAGCTTCCAGCACAAGAAGTTTATTTTATCATCCACAAGAACTGCTCATTTGCTGGTAGATTATATAAGGTCTTCTTTCATAATGGGCAAGTTCAGTAGGACAGATAATTGAGAAATGCTAATAAACATAAATACACTGAAGAAAAAAACAATTTATAGTAACTTAAAGTATGACCTATATCTTCACTTTTTACAGTCCATAATTTAATAATTATGTACTAATCCCTTCAAAATATATGGAACACTTTTTTAATACTTGCCATATTTTACATTAGTCCCCAAAATTTATAACCTTTTGATGGTAATGTTTATTATGTACTGAAATAGGTCAGTATAAACAAGTATTTTTTACAAATAATTAAAATACACTGTTAAATGAAAGGGCATCAACAACTATTAAGTGGACTGTGAGAAAGAATTCCTTTTGATGAGTGCTCATCAGAGGAGAAGCAGATAATGAAATTGGTTCCACCGACACTTAAAAAGAGAGTTCATCCACCAAATTTTAAAAAGCACAGAGCATTTAATTCAGAGGAGTCTTTCCTTTAAAATGCCACAGTTTAGAATATTAAAAAATGCAATAATTCTGTTGAAGATGACACAAAAGAGAACCATATTTTTATCATCATAGCTAAGGTTCAAGAATTTGCTTTAGTTACAAAGCAAATTAAACAATGAAAACTGTTAAGAAAATAGAAATGCTGAACCCCTAAACCCACCAGAAAATGAGTACAAAGCAGTATGGAGGCCAAGTAAGTTAAAACATTTCCTTTTCAATGGCTGATGGGTGAAACAGAGAGTCAATCTCTATTCTATTTATAACAATACATTCCTACCAATTAGCCCTGCCTACAGTACGGAAAAGAAGTTTAAACTGAGTCTAGTAATAACAAACTGGTTCTTTTAATAAAAGTCTTCATTAATCACTCCAAGCCAGACTTATACCAAATTCAATGAAAATACACTAAATATAAAAAACCAAAAAAAGTAGAATATTGCACAGTATTTCCAATAAAAAAAAAAGCGAATTGTCATGCTAATCCACAAGAAAAACTGATAATTTCTTCAAAATGGAAAATTAAGATATGCATCTTTGAAACTCCTGTGTTCTCCAGGTTCTTCATTCTGCACAATACTTATTAAGAAAAGACTTGGTATGCTTTCCAGCTCTCCAGACCAAAATGGCTTTTGCTCACAGATCATTTAATTTTGAAGCTTGGAGGTCACAGATCATTAACAGTTCACAAATAACAGCCTGAGAACAGGTATTCTAGATAGGAAAAAAATTCTAGCTGCTGAAGCAGGTGATAAGAATTCATTAGTGGCAAAGTAAGGGGAAACAATTTTTTTACAGGAAATGATTGTTTAATTTAGAGATAAGGAATTGCAACAAAGAAACTAAAAATGTTTATTGATACTTCTGTATTAAAAAATGCGATTGAAAAATGGTATTATTTTATTGAGTAATTAAATAATTACTTCATTTTATCATTTACTTAGAGAGGTTGAGTACTGCAAATGCTTCACAAATATCCATTATGTATTTGCAAGATCCCTAGTACTTGCCCCCTTGGTCTTCATAGACAAAACTGAAAAGCATGTTTTCAATTGAGAACTTTAAATATAATTATAGTAAAATTAGTTTTATTTTATTATTAATATAGAAACTGTGTAACATTTCTATATTAGTTAATTGTATTTTAAACAAACACGTTATGGTTTATAATTTATTAATTCCTAAAAAATGACAGATTTTTTCATAGAAAGTGCTGATACAATTTGCAATTGTTGATTCAATTTGTAATCTTAGCAACTACAGGCTTAGTATAAACTGACTAAAACTGGGGTTTTTAAAGTTTTTTTTAAATTAATAAAATAAATATTTTTAATTAAAACAAGAGAGAAAAGTATAGCTGTGCCTTCTCATGCCTAAATATGTTGTTCTCTTCTTCACTCTGCAGATCTCACATATAAATATTATGCTCATAGAAGCAGCACCAGCTTCCAGAAAGCATTCCTGAAAAATTACCCAGCTTGCAATTTGCTAACAACAAAATTTGACCAGCCTGAAGATGACAGAAAATGTTTGTTTTATTTTTATTTTGTAGAGTAATCAAAGGTTAAGAATATACTTGGACTTATAAGGCTAAAGACAACTGCTTATTTTCAGTTAGGGTGGGAAAAAATAAACATGTATGCTCCTTTAGGTGCAGATTTTTATTTTTTTTAAATGTACTGGTTGATCTAATATAAACTTCAATTATGGTATAATTTTTCTAAAATACTTTCTGTGAGAGCTATGTGATGCACAGGTCTGCTGCTGGAAGCAGATACTGTTCAATAAGAAACTCAATTTGTAGAGTAGTTTATATATTATTTGGAAAGGGAAACTGATGAAAAAAAATATCAATTCTTTCAGAAAGAAAACCTGATTTCAGATTGATGTGGATTTGACCTTCTGGAAGAGCACACGAAGCCTAAGTTCATTGAACTGCATCTTTTGTCCCTTTTGTCTATTGATTTTTTTCAAGACAAGAGGTCTTCTTCGGAGATGTGTCCTTATGTGCCTCCTACCCTCTTTTGCTCTGTGATCATAAACCTTATATTCCCAATACTCCTAACAATTTAGAGTCCAATTTATCTTTGTGAGAGATCAAACAATGTTTTCTATTGGACTTCACTGACAGCAGAGAAGCAGATAATATAAGTTAATTGGTAAGACAATTCCTTCTGAGAGTTCTTTCCAAAGGTTTTACTCTATGCTAAGATCCCAGTCTTCAGCTCTTGAAGTGGGAGAGGTTACATATTCTGTGTTCTCTTGTTCTTTTCAGAAAAAAAACTCAACCCCTTTGAGTCATCCAAAATTTAACACTATATGTCAACAAGTCAATTTTGAAACTTTTTGCCCAATGCGCTCTTGCTTTAGCTTTTCAGTCTGTGTTTAATTTCTCTGTAGTAAGAGCCTACAGAGTAGTAATTAATAGAAATTAGTAGTAATTTCTTCCTTGCTTGTGTAAATAATTTGGAAAAAAAAATTAATATGGCAAAGTATGGTGATGATAATACTAGCCCTCCCCAGAAATACTATTACAGTGTTTTTAATGTCACAGTTATTTTCTAATATACCTTTGATGAGCCCTCACCTCATAATCATCATCTTTCTCTTATCCATGTAGCTCCAAGCTCCAAGGGTTGATTTTTCCCTAGTAGTATTCACCTGCACCCAGTGAAAGTTTTTCTGTGCCACTAACTGTGCATGAGAACAGCTTTCACTAGTAATTATCTAATGTCCTCTTGACTGCCACTAAAGACAGCAAGATGAATGAAGGTGAGTGTGAAATAACTCACTAGTGATTTAAAAGAGTGGGATTTTTTTTAAGAAAATGAAATTACAAGTACTGACATGCATATCTTCTACTACTACTTTCGCTGTTACAGAATCACAGTCACAAGGTTGGAAGAGACGTTCAAAATCATTGAGTCCAACCCATGCCCTAACACCTCAACTAGATCATGAGACCAAGTGCCACATCCAGTCTTTTTTTGAACATATCCAGGGATGGTGACTCCACCATCTCCCTAGATTGACCATTCCAGTACTTTATCACTCTTTCAATAAAAAAACCTTTTCCTAAAATCCAATCTATATTTCCTTTGGTGCAGCTTGAGACTGTGTCCTCTTGTTCTGTCAGTTGCTGCCTGGATAAAGAGACCAATCCCACCTGCCTACAAACACCTTTCAGGAAGCTGTAGAGAGTGGTCAGGTCTCCTCTGAGTCTCCTTTTCTCCAGGTTAAACAACCCCAGCTCCCTCAGCCGTTCCTCACAGGGTTTGTGTTCCCAGCCCCTCACCAGCCTCGTTGTCTCCTCTGGATGTGCTCAAGTGTCTCAATGTCCTTCCTGAACTGAGGGCCCAGAACTGGACACAGCACTCCAG
>NC_031799.1:28173830-28263830 GCF_001522545.3 Parus major
AACCTCCCCAGTGAGCTAAGACTGTTGGTAAATGATGGAGAACAGCTTCTCAAGTTCATCTGCTATCTCCCTCATCACCCTGGGGTGGATCCCATCTGAGCCCATAGATTTATAAACATCCAAGCACCTCAGCAGTTTTCTGACTGCCTTCTCCTGGATAACAGGGGGGCCATTCTGCTCCCTGACACCATCTACCAGCCCATGATCATAAGCTGCACAATGCCAAAACCACTACATATGATATCAGAACACCTCTCAAATGACTAAATATATTAATAAATATTTTTAAGTACTACAGTAGTAGATATATCTGGAATATATAACTAATTATAGGCACATTTTCTTAACTTGCCTCTCAAACATACATGTATTTTCTTTCTCTACATTTCTTCCACTCATACCATGCAAATCCTTGCTCTTCATGGAAGTACAAGTATTCACTGAAAGCAAAGCTGTAAAAAATGTAAATGTATCCTTTTCCATTAAAAATGAGAAGCTTGAGACATTTTCAGACTTGAAGGGTTTCAGATACAGAGTTCCTAATATTTGTGGATATTCACACTTCAACAAGTCATAGACACTAGAGAACATGCTGCTATGCATCAACAGAGCTGAAGGAAGTGTATTTCCATATGAACATATGAATACAAAGATTCCTGACATTCAAGGGTAGAGAAATAATTTTCCAGTGAAAAGTTCCATCATTCAGGCTGAAAAGCTCCTTCAGGTGATTCTTAACACATGAACCAGCTGTTACAAACCATCTAAGATTATGAAGACAAAACGAAAAAAGAGCAGGAAAGAGACAGAAAACTAGTGTTGGGCAGATATATATAGCACATTATTTGCTGTAAGAACAGCATATGAATTATGCTGAATCTAGAATACAAAATATCCATAGTACATGGTTTCTTGCTCTGGTTTTCTTACTAAAAATAATTTTGCAGACAGAATTTTCTGTAGTGTTTTCACATGATCTTCCTACAATAATGGAAGAAGAATGAATGATGTTGAATGGTAATAATGACTGTGCAATAAGAAAGGTAGTGCCAGTTGTTGGTTATGGAACCTGTCTCAAACCCTATCAGACTAGTTTACTGCCTCAGACATTTCAGCTAACATTCTGTCTACAAACAGATGTTAATCCAAAGCCATCTTCTTTTTCCAGCAATGCCTTGCCACATAAAGATTACGCTGATTTGACTCTAAAGCTTAAAGACACTGACAATAATATTTGAGATTATAATGCAAAGATAAAAAGATAAAAATCAGAGTACAGACACATGTTTTTCAATTTTATTTGAACAACATTTGCTCTGGTGTCATTCACTGACTTCAGTCTAGGTCTCAACGAAAGATTAAAATATAAATTCATTCATAAATTCAAGTAAGTTCTAGATTTTTTCTTATTTACAATAGCCACAGAAAAAAGTTCCAATAAGAATATGGAGGCAACACAAATGAACCATAGGCATATCAGTTCATAAGAAGCTTTATTCCTCTACTAAGGCATCAAATCTACCCTCATTTCATCCCTACTTTCTGAAATTTCTGAGGTTAATGATTATCTAATCTATCTACTAATAATTATTAGTTAACACTGAAAGATAATTCATTAATTAAAGAGATTATCCCCAAAATTTTTCCATTCTGATCCTTATGAAAGAGTGTGGTATAGTTATTAGAACAAAAGGAAACAGATATTAAAAGGAATATTTGGCATGTTAAAATCTGTTCTCTACCTCAATTTTCACCTTCATCTATACAAGCAAAGAACAGTTCAAAACTGTATTGCTGATATCAATGTGAGATGCCCTTTCTGAGCTCTTTCTAAGAGCAGGGAAGACCTGGTTTTAATGAATTCATTTTGAAGAATGAGTCTGTCAAACAGTTAAGTTCAGCAAGGTTTTCCAAAAAGGTCTTGAAAAGGTTTAAATGAATGGACTGACTGGTAAAGTGAATGTGCTGACTACTTTTTGTTTCATCCTCTTGTACTCAAGACTGATCACTCTGTGCAGCCTGAATAATCCTTTCACTGAGTAAGATATTACAGTATGAACATATTGAACATTTCAGCCTGCTATTCAAGTGCTATAATGAAGATCTACTATTTTCCATAAAAGAGAACTACCTCTTTAAGCTGATATGAATATTATGTAAAATATGAGTGAAACAAAAGGAACAAAAGAAAGAAACATCAGATAAAAAAATCCTATTATTATTATGTCTTTGGTTCACTTGATACAGAACTAATATATGAAAAGGAACATCGGAAAGTATTTTGTGGACCTAGAGGTCTCAGTCTGAATTTTGATTTTTTTTGATTTTTGAATGGAACTTCAAGTCAAGCTTTCTGTAGCTAAGTCTAATACACAGATGAAATTCTTTATCTCATAAATGTATTTCATACAGTTCCTGTTATGTGAACCAGAAAATTCCCCTAGCAAAAGCATTGATTACCAACCTCAGTACTCAGAAGTATCCATTAACTTTCTTAGAACATAGGACAAGCTCTGATAATGATGCAAAACATACATCATAATATTTTTTTTCAGAGACACCTATTGGAAGAACTTAAATTTTTCTGATTTCTTGCTTGCTGCAAAGGACAACTGGACTTGAGTTTTTCACCACAATCTGCTAAATAAGGAAAAAGTAGGATTATGTTTTGATAAACAATACTAAATCCATTCTGACATTTTCAAGCCTCAAATTGCTTGACAGGACACCATGTGCTGAAGTAATACACTACAATGCTAGACCAAACATGAACTAATCATTTGTCCAGAGAGGGCCACAAAGCGGTGGAGAGTCTGAAACATAAAGTCCTGTGAAGAGTGACTGAGGATACAATGGTTGATCAGTCTGGAGAAAAGAAGGTTCAGGGGGTACCTTATTGTGATTGAGAACTACCTGAAAGGAGGTTGTAGTGAGGTAGGGGTCAATCTCCTTCTCCAGGCAATTAGGAAGGAAAAGGCCTCAAACTGCATCAGAGGAGTTTCAGGTTGTATATCAGGAAAAATTTCTTCACTGTAAGAGTGGTTAAGAATTGGAACAGGCTTCCCAGGGAAGCTGGGGAGTCACCATCCCTGGAAGTGCTCAAAAAATGAGTGGACATGGCACTTTGTAATATGGTACAGTGGGCATGGTGGTATTTTGTGGATTTAATGAGCTTGAAGGTTTTTTCCAAACTCAGTGATTCTAAGTTTCTAGATTCACTCAATTTTGAAAACAAACAAGAAGAATTCTTAATCTTCTAACTCAAAATGTCAGTAGGCATTTTCTACATGTTCCTCTGTCTGTATTAAGAGAAGAATTACATGAGGTAGTGTTGGATGTCTTACCTTTCCTCAAGCACAAAGCAAAGGAACTAAGAAAATAAAGTTGAATTACAGAGTTAGAATATGGTTTTGACTAAATCACTTGCTATACACTTGCTTCAGGGAAATGATATTTTAATAGAAAACCATCAGTTTACCCTAACAGCTGAAAGAAACCATACAGAATGATAACACAAAAAAAACTAGATGGCTGTCTTGAAAAATACTTCTGGCAATACAAGGTATTGCCAACTTGAGACCATTTCAAGTAAGACTCTGGTGGAAACAGTTCTTGAAACCTTACAGCAGAAGAGACTGCACACAATATCCTACAAAGCTTGCTCCATTCTTGGCATTGCATTTTGGAAGTTCTTTAACAGCTTGATATAAATCATCTTTGCTGCAAAGTTTATTTCTTCCTCTTTAAAGCCTCAAAAGCAGGGAAAATGGTTGATTACTATGAATTTGTTTAACAGCCTTTCACATGCTGAAAGGCTATTATGATTTTGTTCACTCTCTGATATCTAAAACAAATCAAAATCTTTCTGACTATTTCTCCAGCATCTGTTCATTACTGTTCTCTTCTAGATTCTCTGTAATTTACCAACAGCTTTTCACATGGGGCATTAATTCTGTCTGTTGTCAACTTCAAATGTATACAAGCTGAAATAACCAGACTTTGAGCCTATGTAGTGTGCAAAAGCAATTCCTTCTCACAAAATTAACCCTACATATAATATGGCATTTCCACCGTTGTTTTACCTGATGATATTAATAGTCCGAATTTTAGCGGAGGCACCTTTGCACAGCTCTTCCACCTGAAATGTGCCTAGAAAGAGAAACTCGAAGCTTTACTGGACTAGATTCTTACTTACATGCATCAACCATGTTTCTTGCCCTTCTGCCTCTGAGAATCCTTCCATAATAAACAGTTATGGCTGAGTTTCTCAATTCTGACATTACAACTGGTGACTCTACCTCGTAAGATGGTGTAGGAATTCTTGGACTTTGGCCATGGCATTCTGTTATAGTGAAAAAAACCCCAGCACAAACCTACACATTTTTATTTTTATTTTTGTAAATCTGGTGAACACATGGTGTACTTATTTTGTATTTTTCTTTTTTTTTTTTCCCCGGTTCTCTCATTCATTCTTCATCTGACTCATATCTTAGCATGCAGCAAGCACTAAAGAAGTGAAGTAAAACTCTGATAGTTCATTATTGGTACAGAAGGTACTGGTTTGCCATTAAAATAGGGAATGAACAATAACAAAACTGCACATTTAATTTCTCCTTAGTAAAAAAATACAATTTAGTATGAAAAAAATGCCATCTGAAATGTGTCCTACCTCCTAATATCTGCTGACTTCTATTCTGTTACCACTTACCAGCTACAGACGATTTTTTGAGTTGTTAAAAAGTATAGTTAAAATTTCCCTTTGTATTTTCCTGTATAAATGTATTTCACAACTTTAAAAAAAATCAGCACATTTTTACACACCTGTGCTGCCCAGTATGAAACAGAAGTGAAAGTTTTCTGCAAAAATCAATTACATTTTGCCTAAATACAGTAGAATAGAGGCACACTTGACAATATTCTTAAATTAATTTTTAAGTGCACCTATTGCTGACTTCTCTACTTCTTTAGTAAAGCTATCTAATTGCCACTTATCTTTGATGCCATATTTTGACAGGTAATTCCTCCAGTATTACCCAAACATACTTAGGAGGAAAGATCTGAAACTGGCTCCAGAAGCCCTGCACAAAACATGGAAAACTAATGTCATCACGATCACCTAAAAGTCTGTTGCATCCATCTCATACAGAAAAGAAAATTGCATTCTTAGTTTTCTTTGCATATTACTTACTGTGGTGCATGTACTCTCACTCTGTCTTAGGTATGAAGTCAGATTAAATATCAGTGCCTACTCTGCCATCAACAAATGAAGATTAATGAAAAATCTTAGCAACATGAACATTTTGAGTAGAAAAATGCAGTGTTCTTCCCAGACTTGCCTTTATTTTTCCTTTACCTATAGCAAGACAAGAAATCTTTGCTCGCCAAAGCCTGTTTCAAAGCTGTTTATGCTAAGGAGTCCCAATGTACAATTATATTTTCCACTCTGTTTTCAACTCATTGTGGGTTTTGCACCAGTTGCTTTCGAATAAACCTTCCCTGATTTATTATATCCTCCTTAAAAAACCCAACTAAACCCACTAAGTAAAACAAACCCCCAAAATTTTATCTACTTAGTATTTCTACTGTCACCCATTTTCCACTTTTCTTACACATGAATAGTCTATAAATATATAAAAAATTAATTGAAATACTCAGATGGCAGTGTTCTGATGCTTGATACTTGGAACAACAGGACTTCCTACTTAGCATTTCAGCAATACCAGGATAAGTCCATTTAGCTTTTCTCCTAACTGTCTCAGTGTCAGTGACAAGTTGAGAGAAAATAAGTCCAGGTATTTTCAACTATCTTTTGATGTTCTTACAGAACAAATACAGAAGACTCGTGCAAATAGTCTTATGTGTATCAATAATGGGGAACAAAATCTGAGACAGGATACATGACTTTTCTACTGGGCTTGTTTCCATCTCCCCCTTCCCAATGAAGACTTAGTATTCAAGATTTTAAACCTTGAGAAACCAAGATGATTACTCTATTCTTATGGTTTTTAATTTTTGCCTATAATATCGATGACGATATCCACTTATGACAATCAAATAGGTGTTTGAATCAGGCTAACAAAATGCCACAAATACAGAGGAATACAGTTTCCTCTGTATTCACTTAGATATTAGCTAATTAGAATGAAGCTGATAGCATCTAAAACTAGAACTAAAGCCTTCCTCATAAATTCAGAATCTGGCTCAGTATCAACTTGATACTGACATTATACTGTCATTTAGCTCCAAATATTTGAATACTAGATAGTGTCATTATATTTTCATTTAGCTTTAACCTGACTGGGATTTTTGGTCAAAAGATTTTAAACCTAGGCAATAGGGTCCCAATACAGAAAGTATTGTAATGAAGTTAAGGATGGACGTAAGTATTTTCTATCAGTTCCAAGATAACACAGCAAATGTACTAAAAATACATAATTACAAAGCAAAGAAAGAAAGGATTTAATTATTTTCCAAGTGGACAAACTACTACAGCATCCTACCCTGAAAAAGGAGGCAGGACTAGATGTTTCCTGTTGGAGGCAATGGTATGTTTTCCTATAAAGAGAGATTTTTAATCTGATCATTCGTAAAATTCACTACAGTGCATGAATACTCAGAACATCCAATTAGCTGAGAGGAAAAAAAAAAATAAAAGCCAAAAAAACCCCAAACCAAACAGCAACAACAAAATCTAATCTGTACTGCTTGGTGCAGAGGAGAAGACAAAGAAGTAGGAGAGAGAGAATCACACATTAATGCTTTACATGTTTTACATATTTCCTTAGTATAACACACAGATTTTTTTTTTATTCTCTAATTTACAACCTTCAATATTGTTCTTTTATTTCACTATCATTAAACTTGAATCTGTGACAAAAATGCTACTAACACTGTTCCATGCACTGCCAGTGTGTATAACCCTTTTTGAAACAAATTATTTTCATGCTAGTTGAACGATGAGACTGACTTTCCCACTGTAGTCTGGTTTAGGTCAAGGGAAATTCAGGTGATGACATTTAATATGAAACCAACTAAGTGTGAAAGGTTATAAGTGAAAGATCTTTTTTTCCTGCAGCTTCCTTATAGGCAAACAAATGAATAATGAATTCACTGTAACATCTTCATTTGATCTACTCAGCTGTAAAATATGAACGTTCTCAAATCTGAAGTCACTCAGACATCTAACACATGCTAACGAACCAACTTCTTTTCTGCAGATGCAATTAAAATCCTCATCTCTGTCTATGCAGTCCAGGTTAAAAGGCTGGTATCAGGCTGCCAGACTACATAATGGAAAAAAAATAGCTAAACAGAAATGACGACACGGAGATGGAAAGCAGAAAGTCCCAGGGAGAAACAATCTTGCCTTGCAGCAGGAATAATGATCAGGCTGCCAAGACACAAAAGCAATCAAAACAGAATCAAAGGAGAAAGAGAAACAAAATTAGCAAAGCTCTTCATCCCTAATGATATGTAACAGTGCTTATATTTCATGTTTGAAATCTCACTTGTTTTTCTGCTACAAAAGTCTGCTATATAAAAATGATAGCACAAGAGAAAATAGCAATGTAATGTCATCACTGGGTTTTTTTCCTACACAGGAATTCCCACCACTGCCTCACCATCAGTACCATTAATTACATTACATGCAGCTACTGTATTAGAAGAAGTAACTGGTATGCCATATTCAGAGCTGCAGACTCTGAGACTGGGAGCTGAGTTATGTACTGGATAGCTGGTATGTAATGCTCTGCAATGAATGCATCAAATTCAGCCCATGAACACAGAAGGCGCTAAATTATATACAAAAAATACACAAATATAAGCACTGAATGCATGAGCAATCCATTGACTAGAATGTCTAGTTTCTCATTCCACTTAGGGAATGTATTGCTTCTGAATGCTAATCACTTCTGGAGGTGATTACTATTCTGATCAGTGATTTTTTAGGGTGCAGCCAACAAACGCTAGAGTTAGCTTAAAACTCTGCTAGGCAATTATTGGAGAGAATGAGAAGAATTTAATTTAGCTACATCAAAACATCCTTCTAGACAGTGGCTGTCTGTGGCCTGCAGTATTAGGATGAACTTTCAAGTACTTAAGTATACCTTTTGCAATGGGCTGCTTGTTAGAAACCAATTTTTTCTTTGCTCTGGTGTCATTTAACAGCAACCTTAAAGAATTAATTAGTGAATAAATGGGAAAAATTTCATTTTCCCAATCCCAAACAGTCAGTCCCTAGACTAGACAAGGTCTGTAGACCCAAGATAAAACTAAAAATTTTGCTAAAATTACCCTCTGCTATGTACTAATTGCCATGAGGTATGTAAAAGCAGTGGTGTTAATGTGGGCTGAAGTTACATGTGGGAAGTGACTATAATTAGAATGCTATACATTGCTTGAACTGCAAAAAGCCTACTCTACTTATAGAAATGATAGAAAGGGTAAAAGAATAAATATATATGTGTTTTGGTAAGCCTCCATGAAGGAATGACTGCTGCCAAGAGGTTCAAGTTATGTAATCATTGCAATTATAGGTATCCAAGCATATGAAAAAGACACCAATGCCAACATACTACAGCATTGGGCTTTATGGTGCACTCCACCCTGTTCCAAGCTGACATCTGCTGAAATGTTTTCATTCTGAAATGGAGCTCATCCATGAACTACAACTGAATAGTTGATAATATCAACTATTATCCAGTTACCTCTGTAAGATACTTTTACTGATTTAAAACCAGTCTGGATAATAAATCTTCTGTCTTTCTCGCTTATGTTTTTTTTGTATTATCAAACTCTTCTTGATCCTCCATATTTATGTCATTTTTTTTAAGTCATTGCACAGAGCATTCGATACCTTATCTTCCACCTTCCACCTGCAGTCCTCCAGTCTGCTTCCCACCTGCAGCTTCCTGCCCCTTCACACAAGCTTCCAGGACAGACAGAATACCTCAGAATGCTTGTGGCAGTGTTTTTCTGTGACACTTCTGTTCGTTATTCATCTCCAGGTTTTGAAAACCCTTTTACTGTTGTTATGGCAAGGTCCCAAGGGATGTGATTACCACTGATGTTAGAATCACCACTTCTTTCTCCCTCCTTCTGATTTCTGTGTTTGGTTGAAGTTTCTGGCTTATGATATAGGACACATAAATGTGTTTGAAGAAAGCTCAGCAATGAACCAGCTGTGTAGCACCTTCCCTAGCCAATGTGTGCTCCCAGCAATGGTAGCAGCATAATGAGCATGAACAACCCATGACAACTGCAAGTATATCTTGACACAAAATACAGTTACTATAGAAAAAGTTGGATGGAGGAACCACTACTGAGGGCTATAAACTTGCTTGTCTTCCTGACTGGCTGCTGCTGATTTTTCTCATTTATTTTTCTCCCCATGTTTTTCTTATTTTCTTCTGTTATTTTCCTTCCTTTTACACCCTCCTCTCCAATAGCATTCACCCTTAGAACTGATAAATGCTACCAAATATGGACCCACTAGTAAATCTTCATGCAACACACCATGCTCTGTTATTACACTATCACTTTCTTTATCTTATAAAAAAACCTAATTACTATTTTTTATTTCCCTTTCCATATAGCACATACTTAATTATAACTCCTCAAATAATAGAATCTATAGTTCTATTATTTGAATAGTTTCATGCTATTATCAGAACAATATTCTTATGTTTCAGTGCTTTACTTCCCTAATTTTACTTTGGTCTGCAAAATTGAATCTGAAATACCACAGATAATTTTGTATTCTGTTATTGCATGTGCTGCTGTAATTTTCCTAGTTAGCACCATGTGCTCAAAAAAACCCAAAACTTGTTTCTCAAGCAAATCCAAATTCTCACTGATATTAAATAATGCTGAATCTATACAATTTAAAACTGAGAACCAAATGCTGTTGACATACATTAATTTCCTCATAATAGGGTGATACAATCATATTCTTATTACTACAGAGGAAGTAGCTCTTTTGGTCACCTCATAAGATTTCCAACATGATTAAAAAGAAAACAACCCCCAAAATAATTGTGATCAAAAATCAAAATTTTCCAGAGCATAGAAATATACTAAATAAGTGTCATGACTTGGTAGTTTGATAGTGAAAGCAACATTTCCTATATACAAGTGATTTTCATGGTGCAGACACTTTTAACTCATGGTAACCTTAAAAAAAATACTGTTTTTTACACATATAAATAAGGCAGGCAAACATACATGAAGGAAACAAAAAAACTGACATTAGTGGTAACTCCAGTACAATATTATTAACCTTAGCACAAGTTTTCCTTACCCTGGACCTCTCCTCTAGTTTTGTCATCATGACGACAGTTGCACCTCGTTGCTCCCACATCATTCTCCAGAAGTCACCAAAGGTTTCTGGCAATGCCCCCTGCGTTGCTATATAAGCATTCTGCTTCCTGTATCCATCTATGTAGTTGGCATTGATATAGTCACTGCCTGGTATGCCTGTAAAGAGAGGAGAGTGAAAATACAGAGCAGAATTTCTGTGCTGTCCTTTTGTACAAGGGCTGAAAAATCCTGTGGCACGGCTGATTTGATAAATCTTGGCTTGCTGCACACCAAATAGCCCTGGGTACTTACAAGTGAGTGTATGCTGTTTGTGGAGTCAAGAGGCACGGTGGTCTCTCTGAGAATATTCTTTTGAAACAAGAGACTTCATTCGATAAAAGTAAAAAAGGAGCCTGAAAATCTGTATCAGGTGGAGAGACCTGGGGGTCAACACAGCAGCATTTAAAAGCTGGTCTGATGCTGCCTGCAGACACCCAAAATATGGCAATCACTACCTGGGACAGACAGGGAGAATTCTCAATCAGACACCTGGGGTAGGCTCCTCAAACACTCTTGTTGAGGTCACTTTTATTTATTTCCTTTAAATACAGAAGGAAAAGAAAATATTGTCAAGACTATTAATATCACGTCTATATTCATTTTCCCATCTTAAATGGGAAGATAATTATGAATCTTGTTGTAACAGAAGACATTATGTAAGTCAGATTTAAGAAACAGTGAAATTTTCTATATGGTGTGTGCACGAAATAAAGATCTTTTCGAGACTTCATAAGAATTAAAAGCATGAAAAGAGGCAGGATCCAACACAACTGGACCTACACCATTATTTGCTTGAGGCTCAGGTATTTTGGAGAAATACAGAGACTCTGGCTGTGTCTACCAGACACATGTCCATTCTTAGAGTCCCACAGGAAGCAGGCCAGTTCCTAAGTGCAATCTGTTTAACTCAAGGTATGCCACAGGATGCCTGGACTGAGAGCTGAAACATGCCGCCTACACAAGCCAAGGAGGTGTACTGGCTGTAGCAAAGATCACATTACTAATCTGCACTAATAAGGCAGCCATGCTCACAGAAAAGGATGAAAATGGATTTAAAATTCTCAGATGACTGCTGAATTCAGCAGTGCAGTGTCCAGTTTTTAACTCTGACTATGTGTATGTTGAAAGATAAAGCACTAGGGAACAGTTTTTATGTCACTGCTGTTTTTTTTTAACTGATGACTAGAGAAAGAACCAAGATATTCATGTAAGTTCTCAGTACTGCCTGAATGGCAAAGCAGTGTTAATTAGCTGAATACAGGTATCTGCACCTTAGTAAGTTTTGTTGAAGTAATTGACAGAAGTTACTTCTTTGAGGAGAAATGAATGATTTATATTTATGCAGTTAATCTGCCATGCACAAGTCTACAACCCCAAGAAATGGTGCAGGTTCTACAAAGTCTTTCAAAAGATACTTAAGGCAGTGGTACCAGCTCCAGACTTATTCTACAGCTATGACTGCCTTCCCTCCACAAACCAACAAAACTGAGTTTCCTTGGCTATGAAACAGAATAAATTGTAACTATTTCCCAAGATTTTTGTCAGAAACCAAATCTTCAAATCTATTCTGATGCATTATCTCCTGCTGCTGATCAGAAATTACTGGAGCTGCACACTCCTGTCCTTCCTGACTATAAGTGACACACATCTGAAAACGTTGTCCAAAATATTTTGAATTTGAATGAAAATTAGGGGTACCTTTTTAAAACTGTTCCTTTTTAGTTACAATTTTAATAGGTTCAACACTCATTCAGGGTAAGGCTGAAGGTTTCATTCCACTACTTACTTAGCAGTGAATGAACCGACAGACTAAATGTCACAGTAAGTAAAATCCAATATAATCTGGAAATTATTCAGATTATGGGTTACTGCAGCTATAGTCTAGTAAAATTTTTGCCTTCATACCCGATAAGGTTCCATACATGTTCTTGCTTTATACGTTCAAATAGTATTTAAACTAAAATTCTGTTTTTACTTTCTGTACAATTAGAAGAAAAACCTGACAAAATATTTCAGAAATTGAAAAACCTTGTAACTTTAGGACTACAACAGAGGCAGAAAATGGCACTCCTCAGGCAAGATGCATGAATGGACACAGGAAGACTGTCTGGCTGATTTGACTTGACTGAAAGTCTCTTCCAGGAGAAAAATAAAACAAAATAAAAAATTTTTATCCTGCATAGTCTATAAATGAAAAGGATTATTTCCCTCCATGAAAGGTAGAAAGTGGAGTTCAAAAGCATCAGTCTTGTAGACCTGGAGCTGTTTTACGTGACACTTCTTATTGTGAATATTGGAATTAATGATATAGAAAATACAACTGCCAGGCACAATGCTGTATTTTCTTCCTTTATCAAGATAATAAAACATTTTTTTCACAAAACAGATGAGAAAGAAGAATGAAGCCAAGAGGAGAAATCTACACCAACTGGGTATTATTACCAAAGGAGCTGAGAAAGCTGGTAAGAAATGTTTTCTGCATAAATTAGAATTATATTATGATGCCTCGTATCATACTTTGAAGCACATGTTATAAATAAAAGCCTGAGGAAAAAATGAAAAACAACACTTTGTAAAGTGGTTAAATGATCTTCTGGGAAAGCTGTCCTCTGGAACTGATAATGCACAAACTCAGTGTGAAAATTAAGCATGAGAACTACTCCAAGCTGTTCCCTAAAGAATGATCTTTACAAATTTTAGCAACCAATACTGATGTATCTGATGTAAAAAAATTAAGAATGCCTGAAATTGCAAATACTCTTTCTACTTACTAATTTGTATTAAATTTATTGATAAATCATATTAAAATATATAACTTCTAAATTAAATAAATTCGGATTCTTTAAATTAGAATGAAGAAAAGCTTCCAGATTATACCTTCCTTGATCTAAGATTCAAGTAAGAAAGAATTAATATTAACAATTACTGATAACTGCAAAGATGATTTCTTCAAATCTAGATTAGAGTGGAAATTTTCACTCTGTTTCTTCACTTGATTTCTGTAAAATGGAAACAAAAAATTCTGTAGCCTTTAGCTACAAAAATTACTTTACAAAGCAAGTTAACTTCCTTGCACAAAATGAGGATATACTTGGGATACGGACATGAAAATCCATTTACCACAGGGACTGGGCAAATATTAATGAATTAACCAATGAAATTTTGGGAAGAATAAAAAAAAAAAAAAGACAAACAAAACCATATTGCTCCAACACTTGCACTGAGATTTTCATCAAGGATTTATCTCTAGCAGAATACAGTACTCAATAGGGTTTTATCTCTGCTGAGATCAAGAGAACAACTTGATTCAGAATGCTCAGCTCCATTGTCTCTCTCACACACGGTGTCCATTAGGTATGTTCTCTGTTCTCCATCCATTCTCATAGTCCCTTTAAGTATCATATCCATTTCTCACAGAGTCGCTTTTCATCATTGTTTTCATGCATGACCTCACTTTCACATCCTGTTTCAAAATTTTTAAAGCTCTCTAGGGAAGGTGTCTTTTCATAAGAGTACTAACGAACTTGTTAAAAATAACAAATACAAAACCTGAATATCTGCAAATATCTACAATGAAAAAGCATAAAAATTCATCAAAGACAAGTAAATCTAAATATTAAAATGTCCCTTTCTGAAATTACTTTTTTGGCCATAACCTCCTTCTGAGCTGAGGAAACAGAACAATTTTCTGTCAAGTCTAATAGTGCAAAAACAATCAAATGACAACCAGTCTGACTGCAGTACAATGAAATTCTGCAAACTTTTGTTAGCTGCCATAGCTTGAAGGCTACATACCCACAAGCACAGCAGCAATTGCCATCATTACTTAAATTTGGGTTTCATAGTTAAGAGAGCTCAGTTGTTCTGTAAAAGCATGGGTCAAGAGGGGGACAAAGCAACCAAATTCTGTAATATTGATATGAACTTTACCTAAGTATTTTGGCACTAGTGGGATTTACTGTACCTTTAGGATGGCATACCTGAAGTGCAAATTTGGGGAAATCTATGCAGTATAACCTGATGTTTACAAGTTTCATGAAAGCAGAGACAGTTTCTGCACAAGAAGGCTGTTAAAGACCATGCTCCTCAACCATGGTTCTACTGTAACTGTTTTTTAGTAGCATTTTCAACTATGGTGATGAACTACCAGAGTCTGCAATCTCTTTATTTAGCCAGACAGGAATTAAGCACAATGGGGGAAGAATCAGATGAGCAGTTCAGCATAAAAGACAATCCATTTTCAAATATCTCAAGAGAACAAAGAAATTTAATTTTTCCATCGTAAGAGTGAATGAGCAATGAAATAAAATTAGCCAATGCCACAATTAAAGTACAGAAGATTAAAAAACCCATGAACTGTATTGCTCTCAATTTATGCTGAGAACTCACTAGCTGAGATGACAGTAAAGCTTACTGCAACATAGACTCAGATCCACAAGGCTAATAATGTAGACCTTAGGAATGATTCACTTGATGCCCTGAAGAGAGTTACAATCTTAAATAACTTTAATTAGACTTCACATTTTATTCATAAACTGAAATCAAATAATGAAATTATTTCAAACCTTTACAAAGGCTCAGTACTGAACAGCCTTTCTATTTAAAATAAATCAAACAATAAAACTTTGTTTCTGTGCTGCTTCCCTAAGACACATGCTTTTAGTAATGTGAACAAATAGTGTGAAGTAACAGGATAAAATTCTGTCATGCTTGTAAACAAGTTGGAAAAATACCATGATGAACTCAGAGTGCTGATGAAGTTGGTTTAAATCAATGTCTGGTGTTTTGAACAATGTCAGAGCAAAAACTACAGGCTGGTTGCACGTGTGTGAACAAAACAGTGCAAAAAATCTAATTTACATAAGAGGCGTGCATCAGGTTAACTATAAAAGGATGCAGATCCGACCCCTTGCTATCCTCTCTTTTTCATCTCTCTTGCTTTCTTTGTCACACCACCCCAGCTCTGCACCATTCACATGACAGGAACAATGTGGAATCTAAGGACTGGTAACGTTGTTTGTTCTTTCTCTCCCTTGCTTTGTCTGATCAAAGCACAGCTGTCATATTCTATCTCATACTCCATACTGAACTTTATTTCAGGAGTGGGGAGATTGTGGACATGTGTTGTGGCTTGTTAACCAGCACCTTTGAGGGGTTTATTCTGGGAGGTGAGGGCTATATAAGTGCACTGTACAAAATTAAGGGCTTGTTAGCCACCACTTTTGTGGAAGCAGATTCTAAGAATGTAAAGGTTTGCTAGACAACACTTTTTGAGTCTAAATAGTTGTCTGGTTGCAGGTGTTAAGGCATGCCTACAATAAAAGCATACGAGTCCTGACTTGTGGTCTAGTGTCTTTGCTCAGCCTGATGAGAACTCACATGACAATGTGCCCTCTGCTGCGGGTTGTGACAGCAGCCCTGGCTGGCTGATGCTGTGCCTGATGCCACCCAGGACATGAGTGGCCCTTCTGGTTGCCAGGGCACTGCTGACCCATGTTCAGCTTACTTCCCCAGATCCTTTTCTGCTCTTCAGCATCTCATTCCCCAACCTGTTTGTACTTCCAAGGTTGCCCCATCCCAGGTGCAGAATCTGACTTTGTCTTGTTGAACTTCATGTGGTTGTTAATTGTCCAGCCCCCTGATTACAGGAATCGCTGTAGGGCCTCCCTGCCTTCAAAGGAGACAACAGCTTTCTCAGTTTGCATCATTTGCAAACATGGTTAGTATCCCTTCCAGCCCTGCATCCAAGTAATTTATGAAGATGTTTTAGAGCACTAGCCCTAAGGTGGATCTGTGCAGAATCCCACTAGTGACAGGTCACCAGCCTGATGTCATTCACTGTAACCCTCTGTGCCTGACCTGTGAACCAGTTGCTCACACATCTCATGATGTGTTTATCCAGATCTATGTTGGACATTTTGTCCAAAAGCATAAACTATGAGAGAAGGTATTAAAAACTTTGCTGAAATAATAAAAAAAAAAATTACATTAACTGGCATTCTTTGATAAGCCTCATCAGTGAACAGGTGCTAGGTGCCAGTAACAAGTGTTTATGTGAATGTTTTTGTTACATAAAATCCATATAGTTAAGGAAATAATCAAATTGAAACAGTCTAAGTACAAATTTGTACTTTAAGAACTCACTGAAATATGAAGCAGGACAAAACCAGTGAAGGCACTCTAGTAATGACTATTTGTATAATGAAGGCCCTTTACAAAAACTGAGGAAAATTCATTACATATCATCCTAACAAAGTGAGGTAAGAAGGAAAAAGGAATGTCAGGAAAAGAAAACCTATGGATAGCTGGATTGTGAATAGACTGTTAGGAGAACTAGGAGAGTTAGGTGAAGAGGGAAAGGATGAATGATATGGAATCTCAAAAATAAATGTTGAATTATAGAGAATTTATGGAAAGAAGGCAGTATCAAAAAGGGATGGGCAGAAAATGCAGAATTAGGCACGACAAAGAAAGGGATTGTTTTAGAGAACAGAAGAGAAGTATTTCAAAGGAAAAGGAAAAGGTGACAAAAGTGAAATGTAGGTATGCAAACTAAAAACTAAGAATGTAGAAGATCTGCAGGCAAGATGAGAAACTTGGAAGATCTGCAGGTGAGAAGAGAAACTAGGAAGGCTACCAGCAGACAAGCACGGGGAGAAGGAGGAGCTCTTTTAGGAAAAAGAAAGGAAGCATGAGCTTGTTTTGTTTTGGTTCAAAAATTGTCTAGTATTAAAAAGTCCAGAATGGAAATAAACAGATTGTTCTGTGCAGGTCATCAGAATAATAGGTAAGAGCATTGCATCACTATCCATAATGCATGGCAGTATGTGCAGACCACAGTATGCTGCACAACACTACAAATCAGATATTTAATCTAACACAGTGTCATAGTACTGTGATTATTTTACTGCTGTCTGAAGCTGGGTTAGTGATCTCTTTAACTTTTAAACACTGAGTAACACACCAGTTAATGGCCAAAGAAATTTTTTCTTGAGTAGAAATACTAATTTATACTCTAAATGATGCACTAAAAGACATGATGAGTGCCTTTACTAATAAGAAATGAAATGATATCTGGTTTGATAGTTCCTGCAAAACCCAGTTTCAATACAAGTGTGCACAGTAAGCACGTATCAAATCTTCATTAGACAATCAAGAACAAAGCCACCAAATGTTTTCTTGAAGCTTTTAACAATTGAAAGTACCTACATATGCTGGAAAAATTGTTCTGAGCAGATTTCAAGGTTACAAAAAATGGCAGCATTTAAGACATAACTATTACAGTATCAGTAGACTCAAACACCTAAAACTTGTCTCAGCATTGTTGTTGAGAAAGACACCACAAAGTCTGCTCTATGAAACCTACTTCACGTGGCTCTAACACCATGAAATCTACTTTACCAATCTTTCTGTATCCATATTCTGTATGGATATTTCTGTATCCATCACCAAAATACTTTCCTTGTTTTTAAGGCACTCCACGCTTGTAGGGTGAGGGGCCATGTGATTACTCCAAGTGTAGGCAACATAAACACAATGTGAGAGAGTGCAAATAGTTTGTACAGGTCATGACTCTTTGGTAGTTACAACACTCCAAACAACTTTGAAATCTTACAGTGTTGGTCTACATACTCAAAGCTAATTTACTGGCAATGGGCCATCAGACAAATAAGCTGTATCAGCAGCTTCTTGTCTTTTCTTTCTTGACCATTGTATTAGAGTCAGAGCTTTCTAGTATTAGCAGCACTTTAAAGTCACTAAATTTCCCATAAAAAAAAAAAAATTACCCTGCTGAAATATGATAGTTTTTTGGTTTTTTTTTCTTTTAATACCTCGCATTATGCGAATAATCCATTATCCACATACAGAAGACTTTTAGTCATGGATATCTCCCGCAAGAATTGGCAAGACTTTTTAAAATGCAGAATGTTTATCCATTCCCTCTCTACCCCCTGATTTTTTATTTACTTCTTAGAGGTTGAAGATCACAGATCTAGCTGTTTTAACTCAATCTGTTTGTCTTTTAAGCATTAAATCCTCCCTTACATTCATTTAGATGCATATAATAACCTTCACTACATTCTAACATTCTGTCATTATACTTTAAAATTTCCAAGTATCCATCTCAAAAGGAGCCAAAGACAGCACAATAAGAACTGATTTCAAGACTTCAATCAGATTTCAGGAACATGGGAACAAAATTTTACAAGTGAAATTTTCTTTTCAGGAGGAAAACCAAATTACCACATCCAACCTGAGTTTTCCCTCAGAAGAGACATCTAATGTAAGAGACAACTAATGTACATCTAATGTAATAAAATTTAAACAGTGACAAGGAAACTATTGCTGTGAAATGACCAATTCTGTTGTGGAACTCCATGCTGTATTAAATTAGAGGGGTCAAGAACTCATTTGGGATTCAATACCAGTTTGAACAAGAGTTATAAAGTATTTATTTACCAAAATAAATACTTTGAAAGTGTTAGTAAGCCTTGTGTTCCAGGGCTAATTTAATTTGATATTATCAATAGTTGGAAATAAGTAATTTCAAATCTCTGCTAATTGCTTCTCAAAACTTTCTAGTAATCACTTTGAATAGGCTACAGAGTTCTGCTACTGCAAAAAACCTGGCCTGATGTCTCACTCTGAAGTACCAATTACAACATTCCATATTTCTGCAAAACTCTTGAGGCAAAATGTTCAATCATTATAGGACTACAGTTCGGCAGATGCTTAGTCTTTTCTTCATATATATTTGCTCTTAAAGAGTAAGCAACTGCCTAGGTGTAAAATAGAGTTTTCTTATGAGAAAGGCTCAGTTAGTATTCAAACCTCACTAATAATATTAGTTTTCTTGTATCCACCAAAGAAATGCAGATGAGGCCCATATGTAAACCAAATATTCTCCAGATAATTGTAGCAAAATATAATGGAGTCCAAATTTAGGTCCTGATTAAGTTCTACAGTAACACAGGTAAAGAAGAATGTATTTTTAAGAAATATTCCAAATATTGATTTCCCTGGTAACATGAAAAGAAGAACAGCTGTAAACAGAATAAAGTGCTGATCACACTGTATTTTCATATCTGAAATATCTACTTAAAACCTGAAAGCGAAGTATTTTTTACTAAATGCTAAGACCAATGTATTAAACTTATGAAGGTACCCACATAAAATTTCATCTACCCAATCACGTAAAATCCCAGGAATAACATTTTTTAAGAGGATAATTATGTACTTAATTATTTCTATTGTCAAGACTAAATATAATTTTATAAAAAGACATTTAATGTTTTATTTCTTCACCATATGCTTTTTCCATCATAATGTAAAGACTGGGAAAATACTTAAAATAATGAAAATCACGAAATGGGTCAATATCCCATTTGTGCTTTTAAATCTTACACTAATATTACAAAAGGTTATAATATTTTTCTCTGTTTAGTGCAAATGACTATGAAAGATTTAGAAATTTTAGCCTCATCACAGTATTCCTTATTATAAAAGGGAGTAAAACGTTACAGTTTAGCTGCATTTTGTCCCTGCTCCTTAAAAACTCAATCTTTTCCAGGTGCAATGTATTTTTTTTTTCTGTATTTTTATTATCGATTATGTAAAAAGATAGTCCAATGTACTGTGTAATTTCATACTTTCAATTACTTTGACTAACATTTTCTGCTTTGCCTCCTTAATTTGCTTCTCATTCTCTGAATATCTTCATTTTTTTTTTAAGGAAACCAAATTTCAGGTTTCATTTACATAAAGGGTAAAATGACAGTCATCTAGTATATAAATTAACAAACAAATTTGTTTTCTTTCTCTCCTTCTCTCCTCCTTTACACAACTCTTTTTCCAAACAAAATTCCTGGTAAGACTTGATTCTTTTTTTGCCAGTTAGACTTATTTCTGAGTGAAGCAATTTGTTCTGAAGAACTCTACATACATTCAGAAAGGCTGTTCAGTTGCTGTTCCTGACATGTTCAGACCATGTACTTCTTGTCTGGACCAGTGTGACAGAAAAGGATATATTTATTGAGTTACATCACATATGCTGCTAATTAGGATACCCTCTTCAGTGTTGATTCAGGTAGTTCTACCAGGTAGAAGAAGGTTTCTACACAGTTATATTATTTTACAAGACAATATGAAAAACCTTCAGTAATGTTGTAAAAAATTCTTGTCAGAACTGCTCTATGAGCCTCAAAGGTGGAACAAATATAAGCAGATTATCATATGCAAATTCTTCAAGGTAATCATTAAAATTTGCTAATGCATTTGAGAAGCTCTTATCTGTATTATCAAAGCCTGTGGTATGCAGCTGCAATAAATAAGGAAAGATCTAAACTTCAGTCAGTGGGATTGCCTTTTTCTTCACCAAGCAACTAATATTAAAGTGGATTACACCCAAAAATCCAGTGTCTTTAGGTCTCGAGTAGCCAAAGATAAGCAGCTGTTTATAACTGTAAATTAAAGCACAGTTTAACTTGTAGCATGGTATGACTGAAATAACTATGACCTTTAATACAGATCCCTCTATCTTCTGTATCTTATTCAAATCCTGTTGGAGTTAATAAGATAAAAATCTTATTTTCACTTGAATTGTGTCATTTAAATATATAATTGATTTGATTATGGCCATCACTAATACCTGTAAACATCATAGAACAAACTGAAAATCTGTCTTCAACCCAGGGTGCAGGTTAATAGTAAGGCAGAATTGGAAAAAATAAAAAAAACCTCTGAGTGAAAACCAGTGTGTCTTGATGCTTGCTAAAAGACATAATACCTAGGGCTGACTACCTGCAACAGTATGCTTCAGATAAAACTTGGAAGTGTTTAAGATTTTAGAAAGCTTATTAACAAAGGAAGATACAACAAAAAGCTCTCACTAAATCACACAATCACACAATCTTCAATCAGAGAGATACTCCCAAAATTGTCTGCATGTAGGCATTTGTTTAAAAATTCTAGTTTAACATTTAGATTGGAAATTAAAGTTCTATGAGAGAGTTTTTAAGATTTCCCCAAAGAACATGAAGTTGAGCTGAAAATTTTTCCCACAGTATGGTTTTGCAAAGCAAAACTCAATGAGCAGGTATCTTGGTAATTTCATTGATCAACAAATCCCTCAGTTCAAGTCTGTTTGCTTACTGCTACATTGGCTTTGTAAGGTTAGTATAAGTAAACAGCAATATTAATTTACTTTAGATAACTCACTGGCAGGTACACCGGCAACTGATGCATTCACATACAAATGAATGTACATTTTAGTGCAAGTTCATAATACATTACTGACAATAAGCATCAGAAAAGGATTGTCATTACACGAAATTTACTGTAAGTACTTTAATTAACACTTCTTTATATTACTAATAAAGATATTGATTGGTAAAATCATTCTAGATTTTAGGATTTATTTAATTTAATTTTAAAGGTCTCCTTACCTTCTATTGCTGAGAGTAGAACACGAGAATGGTCGTATGCAATTACATTCGCGTATCTATTCTTTGGTTTGTTTACTTCCAGGTTAGAGTGTTCCCATGTGAACTGCTGACCAGGATCAATAGACTTCAAAAGACAAAGAGAAAAAAAGGAAAGGAAACTTTTAGCTAGGGACTAGATAATTGTTTTATTTATGACAATTACAAACTAAATTCCCAAGTTTGCTCTGGAAATAACTTCTTTTTGAAATAAAATTATTACTTCAGGACACATTGTAACATATCTGATCATATTATATTAACCATTTTGTATTTATGCATTTGAAATTTCCATGGGGAGTTTAAACCATATGGTTTTAAAATCCGGGGGTTTTTCTTCAGTGAAAGCAACCTATCCACCCTTTTTTCACTCATATTGGCAAGTGAGGGGTCCTAGCTTAACAGAGAATGAATAAATATCATTAATCTCAAAAACACTGGGATGAAGAGGAATAAATATTTCTGCCTTTATTAATAAGTGGACATGTTCGAAAATTTCACTGACCTGTTTACTAAATAAACCCCACAGGTTCCTGATAAAGTTTCCAAAAGAAACACAATGTTCCTATTCTTTCATTTTGATGGCAGGTCAGCCCATGATACTAGGGTTGCTCAGGAAACTAGCTGTGTTTCATTCATAGACAACATAGAGAAACTTGCTTTTCATTTCCCTGAGTCATAAATAAGTAAGCAATTCAGGCATATTTGAAATTTTAATGATATCTTATTCATAAACATAACTAATCTTATTAATAAACTACGTTATCTATGTGTTTCCAGATTTGCTGTTTATTTTCTGTGTCCTTCATGTTCCAGGGTGGAATTACAGAAGCGTTAACAACACTCCTTCATCCTTCACCACTAGGGAAACTTCAGACTGCTACTTTTACCTCTATGGTTGAAGTACATATGCAGCAAAGTGATAAAAAATAGGTAACAGATGGTACCTGTTTATGCTCACTATGGTAGTGGGTGTATGAAAGGTCATCTCACACTGAGAAGTCATGAATAATCACCTATTGTTTTACTTTCCCTTTCCGTAACGTTAGAGACCTTAAAATTGTTTCAACAATATGAATACACAACTACAGCTTGAGGTTTATGCCCTCTGCTTAATCCTGGTAAGAACTGGCAGATGCAGTTAAGCCAAATCAGGGCAGATCACCAACACTATGTTCATTTTCCATGAGCAGACCAGCAACATGGCACAAGTCAGGAGAGCCATGCTCTCATACAGCACCATGCCAACAGCTTTACTGACTCTTCCCTCCATGACCTGAGCAGGTATTACCACAATAACGAGTATGTGTGAAATGAATTACTGTGATTTTACTAGGACTTATCCCTTAGACTGATAATTTGGCCAGTTCGAAAATCACTTTATTCTCATGCATCTTGACATATTTTATAAAACTTATTTATTTATTCAATATTTTGAGAATGACTTCATTTCTTTATTGAGATTATTAAAAAAAAACCCAAAACATTTTTCATGGCTGCCTGATAGAGAAGCATTTGTCTTTAGGAAAACAATACCTCAGAAAACCAGGTGCCTTATCCTGTTAACCAGTACCCCAGGTTCAATTAAATTTCTAAAATGGAAATTATAAAGTCCTACATAACCTAGCAGTGGAGAGTAGAGAAGGGGGATGGCTCAGGTTCTGTCTCACCCTTTACCTACAGCAACTGAGACAGAGTGCTTGGCAGCTCCTTCCTCAAAAGGAAATGAACTGGGACCATTTTGAGGAATGAGGAAGAAATTAAATCCTTGGTAGCATGATGAAGGCCATGAAAACTCTACTTGTGCTTTGGATATGAATCATTTGAATTGTACCACTATGTGTGTCATTAACAGTTCAAAAGGCATTCCTAAACACAGCTCTGAATGAACATAATTTTTTAACCTTCTACACAGTTTTTGATACCAAACTATTTGGGTTCACTATCTTAGAAATTTGGGTTCACTATCTTGGAAATTTGCATGACTATGATTAACATATCTTAAAATATCAATAGTATTAGGAGCTTACTATTATTCAGTTAGTATCCATATAGACTAATGACTAAGAGATTTGCAAAACTTGTGATGGATTTTTTTTTGGAGCCCTATTTTATTTTGTTTGCCTATAAAGAGACAAAGAACTATCTCCCAACTAGCATTTTTCCACTTGCAAAAGCAGACATAACTTTTGTGCTGTGGTTAAGTATAAACATAGTGATCTAATGCAAGAGTAGGGCTTCACCCTTCTCCAACAAAAATATTACTTTTTCTGATGGCAAAGTGAAATTCTTATTCATCAATAAAGCAAATGGTGAAATTTTATTCACTAATTTCAGTCTGTAAAATTTTTATTCCTTTTCCTTACAATTAGGTTCATTCTAGTAATGTTTTCCCATGCTCTGAGAAGAATAGCTGGTAGAATTTTGAAGCAGGAATGCACCGTGCAATTTAAAAACATGAGTATTTTATCTTTACTCCTAAGTGCCATTTATTTCATCAAAGGTGCAGAGAAAGAATTTGGAGCACATTTCCATCAGCACTGGGAAGAGTAGTTATATACATATATACTATATTTAAGACATGTAATATACCTTTTTATCAGCAGGCCAGAAATTCACTTACATCATATGACTTGAAAAGTAATAAAATTTACATAATGACTTCTCTAAGCACAAATCTCCCTTCTTTTCCTTTTTGAGTTAATGAAGGTGAATAAGAAAACTTATGCAGGAGTTACATTACTTATTAAAGGTTACGTATTACTTATTACTTATATTTCTTATTACTGGTCAAGTTTTCAGAACTTTGGAAAATAATTTTTATAGATTTATCTTAGAATTCTGGTAATAACTTAGAACAGATAGTACAGAAGATGCTAACTATCTATTAATGCATTATATTCTAATTAACTTTTAAAATAAAATTGTTAATTTGACCAGGAATAATGCAGAGTTATAATGTCTGTGACTACCCAGTCAGTATTTTTTGAGAGACATATATGGAAACATGCTATCTAAACCACAGTCCACTGCCCTAGAATGAAGCACACTACTCTGCAATGTTCTAGACACATAACTGAAGCAGACCATCTGTCTTATCTTTTAGGTTTTTACCTACACTGCCAAAATATTCTAGAAATTTCTTCACAATGTAAGATGTCACATATGCTTTCTCTTCACATTAGACAAGAAAACTAGAAAATAACTGAATAAACTGGCTGCCTAACATGCTGCTATTTTTGAGCCTGGACTGCAGAACTCTGGCTTTCAATCATAAAAAAACAAAACTGGATGTAAAAATAATGATAAAAAATGCTTGCAAACAGTAAGTTTAAACTGCAGTTTTGCATATACAAAGATGATGCACAGACATTGAAAATGATGGTATGAGATTCTTATCCATTATGAGAAACAGCTTCAGCTCTATATTATACCTATTTTTCATGTGAATTTACAGAAAGAAAAGTTTAAATTTGAAGCTTAGCTTCAACTGTTCCGTATTCAGTATTATTCTTCCACTTTGCACTCCTTAATGTTTAAGCATTCTAAAGCTACTGTTCAATACAAAGAAAAAACCCAAACATACACATTGTATGATGTATGGCCAGATGGTGTAGTTTAGTGATTAATATTTAGGTCTACATGCAGACATAGTTAACATAAATTATCAGAAACAGGCAAATGGATTGAACTTTAATCTCTCCTATTTTCCTCACCAATCTGAACCACTTTGTGGCCTTACCATCCTCCCATAAAGCACCATTTTGTCAAAAGAAAGTTAATCTGTATTTCCTCAGGCTTAATAGCCATACTGGAACAAAGAGTTGAGTGGTATTGGCAGACACATTTCAGAAGTGTGAAAGACCAATAATTCATGAATAGCAAGTCTGTACTAACAGTTTTAATGAGTGCTTTAATGGTTTAATGGATGGCACTTTATTAGGATTTCTAGTATTTTCATTCTGAAAGCTTGCCTTCAATAAAGCTGTCATTAATAAAGAAGTGGATTTCTTCACAGCATAACAGTGTAGTATGGGTGCTTTGTGCAAAAGAAATAATACTGTATTACATGTACTGTAATACTGCTATTTCTCTCTAATGCTTTGACAAATCTTTTATCTAGTGTGTTCTAAATGGCTGGCTGCTTAAACAAGTGTTATCTGTTAGTAAGAAAAAACTTGAGCAGTATTTACTATCACAATGCACTGTCCATAAAATAGTTCATTGACTATTAATCATAGTAACCAAAATGTTCTGGTGGTAACCAAACCAGAATTTCAAACAATCTCCCTCCAGTAAACTATGTGCCTACTCACTGTGCCACTTAAACAAGAGGCAAATGCTCCCTGATGTGAGTCTTCCAGGACTGGATCATGGTTCAGCACTAAGGAAGAAAGGAGTATGACAAAACATCACCCCTCCTGGTGTGAGCTGACACATGCCAGCCTGCTTTGGAACACTGCTCTTCCAAGGGTCACTACGGCAGCAAATTAGAAGCCAGCAGTTTTAAGTTTCTGGGGAATGTGGGGATTGATATTAATATATACTGCATAGCTTTCACAAGCCAGGAAGAGGAAGGAAGCATGTCCTGTAAAGCATTTTCAAACGCTGTATGTGCAGTGCTTACGGCTTGAATTAAATCACCCATGACCACTGCTTCACGGAGAAACCTAAGACCAGGCAGGCAAAGTAGAGTGAAAAAGAAAAATTGGAGAGCATGTCAATGCAGACTCAGAACAATGGGATAAAATACACAGCTATGCAGAGAAATTAACAGTTTGACCCTCATTTAAAAATGTCAGCAACTGTGAGAATTTCATACCATAGATGATGAAACTATAATAGAATGCTATTGTAATATGCAGGAAATTTTCTAATAGAATGAGATTTACATACTGTATTACCAAAATGTGAATACTAGATGCATGAACATTAATTCATGATTGTGGAAATTAGTCAGCTGGAATTATGTTTTTTTAATTAAGACAGATACTTTCCCATTAAATTGCAAATTGTGTATTTTTCAAGAATATGGGGGAAAAACCTCCATATAGCTAAAACTTCTTTTGAACTTGAATATGAGTTTGCATCCTGTCCTATAAGCAGTTAAAAATGCAGATTAGGTATTTTCTGTTAGCTCTCAAAGGGAGGAGACCTAACTGCTAAAGAGCAGCAAGAAAGACAAAAAGCATTTTTTTCCAAATTTTTTTGTAAATTTCCCTCAAAAAGAAAAAAAAAAAAATAATTCTTCACAGTATCAAGCAAATATTCCTATGACTAAATGAAATGATGCAAAATCTGATTCCAGTGGAATCAAAGAAGTTAAATAAGCATACAACTAAAGAAAGCTTAAAGAGGAAAATAAGCATTATTTGGAAACATCATTAAAGGAAACTCTTTATTTCAAAAAGCTATAAAATCCCTAGTTTTTAAAATAAATCATATTGCTTTGTATTTCTTTACCATCTGTCTCAAACATAATATTATTATTCTCTACCTGCAATTAAAATAGTTTGATGTTAGACCATGATATAACCAGTTTTAATGGAAATAATTTTGTGTTGAAAATTGGGAATTACCTCAATTTCAGGTAGAAAATAAATATCAGGAGCAGATGAATACCTGAATAATGAAAAAAACTTGCTTTGTTTAAATATTTCTGTGGTTAAAGCATCCTGCTGTTTCATTTTATGTAGTGTATGAAACGCAGCAGGTCTTATGAACTAAACTTTATAATTGTCTCACATGAGACACTAGGCTACTTTAAATTTCCAACATGCTTTTAATCATATTTTTAAAGCATTTTCTATTTCAAGGAAAGTGTACCAGAGTGAAATTCTTCATTGATTCCTCCATATTTCTCTGTAGGCCCCTAAAATTGTTGCAAATTAATATTTCTAAAAAGCTCCTCCAAAACCCAGTTTTATAGATAATGACATACTTAGTTTGTCCTTGAATAATTTTTCTTGCTTCAAGTACACTACTTTTCTCTTTCTATACATATTTCTGCTTTCAGTTGGACAGAATAAAACCTGTATTTACTACAGGATAGAATCATAGAATTGTTAAGGTTGGAAAAGACCTCCAAGACTGACCACCAGAACCCCAATCACAGCACTAAATGCCACACCCAGTTGTTTCTTGAACACTTTGAGTCATGGTGATTCCACCACCTTCCTCTGTTCTAATACTTTCAGTAAAAAAAAGTCCTCCTGATGTCCAAGTGGAATCTCTCCTGGCACAGCTTGAAGTCATTTCCTGTTGTCCTGTCACTTTTTGCCTGGGAGAAGAGGCCAAACCCTCATCTGGCCACACCCTCCTTTTTGATAGTTATTTGACTAATTAAACTGTGTCTGAAATTCCTTGGCTAAAAAACATTAGGTATCAGACCAAAATGCTGCATCCTAATATGTAACACCAGCTTTCTTTTATATGATTAATTCTATAACCATAAACAAATGCTGTTATCCCAATGCAGCATTCACAGCACAAAGGAAAGAGATAATTACCTGCTCTAAATCTTGAATAGCAGGACTTCAAATTCCTGCACTATGTCTTTAAAATTCTCTACCATAACTATACTACTGGCTTGGCTGCTACCCTAGGTGGAACTAAGCACCAAACAACCTAGGTTAATACAAATATATGTGCTATTAATAAGAAGACAACTTTTCATCGTTCACTGACTACGCTAATTGTTTCTCAATAAATGGAGCACCTCCTATGAAAGTAAACTTAGAAAAATCGCAATAAATGATGTTTGGAATATTAGAAAGAGGAAAGCATTGTAAGGAAAAAGAATAAAACCGTATTTTTGCTGAGAAAAAAATTGATTTTTCCACATGAATCACTATTATCTACAATGATATAGCAACTCAGTGCAGCTGTTTCTTTGATAGAGATTCATTCAGTGGATTATCTGTTCTTCCTCGACTTCTAAAATGTATTATATTGATAATAAGTTTTATATGTGCTTCTACTACACAAGATTTACTGTGTTTTAGTATCCAGTGTTTATGTTGTTGCAGCTTGAGATACAAAAAGAGAAATATAACATATTGAGTAAACTGTGTTCCCATCACAAATCCTATCAACTGATTCTAAAAAGCTACAATAAAAAGAAAAAAGCCAAAATGCATCTTCATGTTTTCCAATACTCAGTTTTAAAGCAAAAGACTGTCTGCAATTTACAGAAAGAAACCTGATGAGAGAAAACATTAAATTATATACAACTTCTTCTAACATTTGTAAACCAGTGCATACATACACATTCACAGTAAATCATACAGTAACATACAGAGTCTGATAGTGTAAATTTTGTGCTGTAGTGACAGTTTCTCATGCAAAAATAGTATGAATCTGAATCCATTTCCTTAAGGGTGTAGAGTTCTATGTACAGACCTCAAAAAATAAATGTTTTGTGTAAATTATTTTACACAAGTCTCAGAAATCTGCTTGGGGAGAATAGATTTTCTGTTCTGTCTTAGCAGGAAATGACTTTACAAATACATCATAGAGTAGGCAGAACATTACTGGTTTTATTCAGTTTATCTCCACGACCACTTTTTATTTTTAAATTCTGAAATCTCAGATAAGAAGAAGATACAATATAAAGGTCAATATCTTATAAACGCAGATTTTTGCTTAGCAACTGTCAAGTCCATATGGACCCTAACATTACATAAAAATTCCACTGAAATTGCCAAAGTCAGCAAAAGCTTCCCAGTAATCAGCTGGGGTCAATCCTGCCTTTAAATTAGAGAAAAGAACTGTGTGACATTGATGATATGATATGTGATGTTAACAGAATAAACCAACATTTTGTTTAGGCTTGGGGATTGTGAGCTAACAAAAAATTGATGAAGGATTATGTAAAATTTATTTTGAAGTAGAAATTAACTTTTTGAGAAGTCAGCATTACTCTAGAGGCCCACTCTATGCAATGCAAGAATTATAGGTTTATTTGAATCTTGCCACAGTAATAGTCCTTGAGGCTTGGCCCCCGTTGTCCCATTAAAGATGGTACTCAAGGTAAATTTGTGAAAGAAGTACAATGGAAGAAATCTCTGTTGTTCTGCTGACATGCCATAAGAGCTGGGATAGAAGATGCCCTGAAGAAGACACCACAAAATAGTTTCTGGAGACTTGTAGAAGCAGGAACTTCAGTACAGTTGATGACCCTGTGCCTTAGAAAAGACTATATACCTAGAAGGTGTTCTACACAGGAGAATATACTGTTTTGTACAGAATCAGGGAGATTTTGGAGAAAGTGGAAATAGGAAGGAAAGGATACACTTCTGAAAGGAATAAACCAAACTTGTATGGACTTCTGATCAGAAATTCTGATCAGAAGTAATGGAATGGAACATGGGCAAGGATGGATAAGGAACAAGTACTTGGGTATTTCTTAGAAAATGTGTTTGTGTGGTGAAACTAGTAAATCTTTTGAAGTGGCAACCAAAGTAGTCGGTGCTAAAAAAATAATTTAAACATTCTATAGAAATGGTGCTAACTTCCTGATAGAAGGAAGAGAAGTCAGAGTCTACCAGAAAGCCATCAACATATGTTTTACTTTATGGTATCACAAAGTTGTCGTAACAGTTGCTGAATACAATCAATGCATCTTTGAAGAATTTTGTGGATGCAATGCAAACAATTTCACAAAAAGTAAAATAAAATAATTGCCTGCCAATGAGGAAAGGACATAATTTAAAATAAAACAAAATTATCAAGGGTGACTAATGAAAACTCTTTGCTTCCCTAAGCAGGAATTATTTGGAGGATTTTGCTGGTATCAATAAAGGTCAGTAGTTTTGTGCTGCATGTTACACCTTGAACTTTCAAATATGAGAAGTATCTCTTTTTCCTTCTGTCTCACCAGTTCCAGCATTATCTGAAGCGATAATGAGTGAACAGTTACCATCTGTACCTCTTTCTGCCTTGCAATCAGGTTAAAAAAGATTGTTTAAGGGATGTTAGTGAGAACTGCTGCTGAAGTAGAAGGTCCCAATCCCTGACCACAAATATACCCACCACTTCCCGTTGCTGGCACTAGAGCTTAAGCAGACATGTGGTGAGCTAGTTCAGGGAACTGATCCAATTGAAAACAGCAAAGAAAAATAAAACAATTAGTTTTCAGCTGAATCTATTTCCTGAGATAATCCTTGAACAGCTGCACATGTGCTAGTGCCAGGACTGGCACAAGAGAGACAACAGGAATACACAGCCAAGACACGGAGATGACTTACAGAGATCATCAAACCGCAGCTTTAGTCCACTGCCTAGTGTAGACCATGAAACCAAATAGCAATGCTTTTCATTAATTCTATTTCAAAATGGATGAATCTTGGACTAGATGGAAATGAAGTGGTATCTCTAAAGCTGTAATTTCAAAGATAAATGTTGAACCTTCTTGGGCAAAGCAAGATGAATGAAGCTTGATGTTGACCCACAGTCTAATCTTGAATGTCTGACCATTCTGTTCCAGATGGCATGTTTCGTAAAGATAAAAAAAAAAAAAAAAAAAAAAAGGAAAAAACCCCAAACAAATGAAGGAAAACAAAAAATAGTGTGTGAAAATTAACCTGTTTACATATGGACTAGAGAAACTTCTATAGGGACAGAAGATATTAAGAATCAAATGATTTAATGTATCTTTCAATAATGGTTATAAATTATAAAAATTATACTCTCAAGATGACTTTACTTAACTAAGAAAAAAATAATACAAAACACCAAAACTTTTGAGTTCTGTTACAGCATAAGAAAATCATGTCACCTCCCCACCATGTTCAAGATGTAGTACAGCTGAATTGTTTATTTGTGTAAAAATTATACTACATTATATGACTTGCAAATGACTTGGAATTTTCTACACAGAAAAACCAATTAATTTTCCCATAGTACAACAGAAAATAGTTTTAAAATCTGTACCAAATGTTATCTTTTATAATGGTGAACATTCTGCAACATAAATTTCCCTGTCTAATTATTTATATGCTACAATCTTCATAAATAAGAACACAGGGTTTACACATGGAAAAATGAAGAGATTCTCCCACATTTTTTGTGATTGCAACAGTAAACAGCTGAAACTATATTTTCATTTTAGGAAAATCTAATGAGATTTTATTTTAAAGCAGCCTTAAAGACTTTCTGAATACTGCATTCAATTAAATAATAATAACAACAAAAAATTGTAGTTCTTTATCATAGTACTTGGTATTAATTTTTAACATCTTCTGTCAAGACTTAAAATACAATGGAAATGTATAGGGTTTCCATATAACCAGCAGTAACATGAAAGTTATCTTGAGTGTTTTTTATTGCACTGCCAGTGTCCATATGAACCTTCAAATGCAACTAATATGTGGTCCCTAAAAAAATAAGAGCAACACAGGCTTTTACTCCACCATGCTGACAAACTGTTGTTGGATTTTAAGCAAGGATTAGTGACATGACAGATCGTAAAGAAAGTACTGTGCCAGTGATCCCTCTGGGAGCTGTTAATCCTTGGATCACTGACATGATCACCTATAGCTCATCTATAGAAGCACTTCTTTACTGATGGTTCAGTGCATACTTGATCCACATATTTTTGACATAGACAATATTTTGATATTAAAGTAATAGCTATAATTTACCAGGTTTAAATGGATAGCTCCCTATGTCCCTTTAGCCACAAATTACTGACCTGAGGGGCTGTTATTCTCCACTATAGCAATACCTATATACTCCATGGTTTATTTACAAGATGGCTGGTAAATGATTACTGTCTTCCAGTTAAATTATTTCATGCTCTTGTATATCATTATTCACAATTTATAAAAGTGGTATTGTTGACAGGAGGAAAATACAATTCCTAAAACTGCTACATTAGAAGAGACACCAAGAACTTGCAAACCTTTCTCATGTAAAATTAAAGCACTGGACTGAACCTTCTTTGGAGCTTTTACTGTATGTGTCCTGTCAACATTATAATGGAGATTTAAAAAATAATCTAAGGATCTTTAAAGTTCAGGAAAGAGAGATGTTTGTTTATATTAAAGCAAATCTATGCTCTACCATCCACACATTACTTGCGTATGTGTATGTGTCCACAGAATCTGCCTGACACATATCCTTATAAAAAGAGAAGAGGATTTTATGAGCAAAGGAGCCACCTCACCAATGTAGTAATTTTACAGCATTTTTTACCATGGTTTTAATATCATACAAACCTGGCACCATGTCTGAGAGAAGTCTTGGGAAACAGCAATCATGACATTAAAAATTTGAATAGTGAAGAAGTGGGGAGAATTACCTCATACTCCTGTGAGAACTTCAAATTGTCATTTGCTTTCAACCTTTCAATGTGATCTGCAAGTTCCAAGATAGGTATTGGGGGATGACTGGCCATACCTGTTGAACAAGAAAGATGAACAAAATTTAAAGTAAACTACAGTGATGGCATTGCTCTAAAATTTAGAAATGCAGTAGTTAGAATGTCTATAAATGTGTAAATAGTAAAGATGTCACATGTGAGAGAAGCAGGCAAATAGTTTTGTTACTCAAAGCAGGACATGCTCTGCATAGATGAGCTCTGAAGCCAAATTAAAAGAAGTTACCAAACATATTCCCAAAGCTAACATTCCTAGTGTAGAGGAAAGAGCTACTGTCATACAAGTCAATGAGTTTAGCTAGGCATGGAAAAATGAGACAGTTAGACCTGATGTTGACCTCTGCTTTGAGTAATGACTCTTAATGTCATTTCAAACTCCTTCTACCACAATGCATGAAATGAAAAATCTGTTAAAATAGATGAGGAAATGTGAGCTGAGAAACAGACACTGAAAGAGCCCTAAAGGGGAAACAATAGTGTTTTGACAGAAAACAAAGTGACTTATGCATAATCAAGAAAAAACGAACTTGAATAATGAAGGTTACCAAGGTAACCAGAGACACCTGAACCTGCAAAGGAAATGGTATAAAAAAAAAAAAAAGAAACCTAAACTGACATAAAACTAACTATTTTATTATAAAATAAAGTATAAAATAATGAAATGGAACGATTGAAGATTAATAATAATAGTAATAACAATAATGCATCAAGGTATAGAAGACTGACTGTGTACTCTAAATTAGAAATACTTAAATATTTTAGAGAATTCTGAGGTGTCTGACATGCAGCTATGAATGACTAGAACAACATGCATCACCGCTTTACGACAACAGTCACTGAAGAAAGACAACATTGGACATAAGACAATTAGAACTGCAAAAATGTTTTCACTAGTAGCAGATTGTAGAGGCAGGGGTTGTACAGTTTGGCTGGACACACATGCTAACTGCACTAGTACTTTAAAATATGCTTAATCTGAAACCCCATTTATCAACCCCTAAAAGTACCTACAATCTACTTCAGGTGTAAACATCTTTGTCCACTGATGAAGATACTAAGTGAAAAAGAAGAATTGGAAGTACAGATGGGTGTGTAAGGGGGTACAGCAAGGCAAAAAAATAAAAAAAAACAGACAGAAAAGATGTGGGGTCAACTAGAACAATCTGCCAGCTGAAGATTTAACAAGCAAAATTTTGTGAACATATTTATTTCAAGCTATTTGTCTTCATGAGCTTTCTCCATAATTCTTATATTCTTCTCTTCATATTTTTTACTATCACACCTAAAATGAAAGTGAGGTTTCAACAGCTTAGGGAAGAAATCAGAGCTGGCAAGAAAAAGTTAAGCTAGTGAACCCCAGGATCTCTTGAAATTATGAAGGGAAAACACTCAAGGGGGCTCAAGCTGGAAGGCATGTTGCACAATGCAGTTTGCTTTGTCACCGTGACTTTCAAGAGCATGCCTAAGACAGTTGACTTGCATTTCCCTTAAACATAGCTGAAAATGACCATGTGGCTACAACACAGTCACACTATACTATGTGTTTTAATTATTTTAATTTTGTTTTTAATTCTTGTTTTCTTTTGGATTCTTTGACATTTCAAGCATCTTAATAGACTGCAAAATAATGTCCAGCAGCACTGGTCCTAGTTCTTCTGACCCTATATATATATGTTTTAGGGAATCTTCATAGCCCATCTGTGGTGGTAAGTTTTAGGGAATCTTCATAGCCCATCTGTGGTGGTAAGACATTAAGGCAAGTTGTCAGTCAACTAACAAAGCAGAATATTCAGATCAGTGGGGAGATTGCTTAAAAATTTCAATTAAAAAAATTAGTCTCTAAGTACTAATTTATTTGCTGCAGCTCTGCTTCTCTCCCATTTTCTTAAAATTTTACTGAGGACTACACTAGTCTCAAAATGAGTGTGGGTGACAGTCATCTAATAATTAGATGGATTGATCCAGATCAAGCACCCCTATGGAAGATATGTGAGTGAAAAGGCACAAGAGAACTCTAGATTGATCCAGAAATGGAGGTGGACTGATGTACATCTAAAACAGTGCTTGAACAGAGAAAATAATAGAGACAAAGATGTTTAGACCTTTTCGAGCGAATCGTGGGAGAGAGTTATTATCATATAAGGACTGAGTGGTAGTTTGGCTAGAGAGGGAGGACACAGAGCCAATCAGGGAGGCGTAGGGGACTGAATTACTGCTCAAAGCTGTAAAAAGTAAAAGCCAATCGGAAATGGGAAACAAATTAGTAACAGCAGTAGACCATCATAATCAGTCAATCTTGTACATACAGACACTTCAGACATGCACAGAACAGCGTCTGGTAACTCAACCAAGATATTTAAAGGTGCAGTTACCCTTGTGTAAATATAAAGGTCATAAACCCAGTGAGTGTGAGACTCACTTATCACACAATGAACCTGACTAAATCACCAGCATCATGAACAAAATCATAATAATTAACTTACTGTGAAGGAATATTTTTCTAAAGATGCTGAACACACATTCCTTTTTCTAAATTAATTTTCTTTATATGCTTCTCTATAAGACACTTCACATTTCCAAGGGGAGATTTAACATTAAACACTTTGTGCAAATAAGAAATTTGGAGATAAATTTTTCTAAGGCAAAAAGAAGAACTACTTGCAACTTCAGAAACTGACAAATTTTAAGTATATTTAAAACTCTTCCTCTAATTCTTATTTTCAGCAATTACACTTTTAATAAATTTGTTTAATTAATATTTGGCAGTTAACTTATGAAGTAATTGCACTTGTTTTATTTTCATATTTTAAATATACAAAATGTGCTCTACTGATATGGTAGAAGTAGCTATTTTTTAAAAGAACTGCGGGAGGGCTTTTGTTATGTAATCAGTCTGTAAATCATAACAGAATATGCTATGAATGAACATCCAAGATGTCATCACACCTCATGCAAAAGCATGAGGTTCTATTGAGCAGGTGGAGAACTTGAGTCAAAAGATCCCACTTAAAATACAGCTAAACTCACTTCTTTTTGTGGTTACAAATAAGAAAATACACTTATTTGATGACACACTCCCACGCCAATCAACATATGTCATGACAACACAAAAACTGAAAGACAAAATACAGCTAAAGTACAACGGATCCTGTGACATGCTAAAAATTCAAAAGAAATACCATGCTGAAAACATGCCTTCAAATTCTCTTTCAAAATGTGTTTTTTTTTTTAAAAAGAAGAGATTAAAAACACCTGAAAACTCAAAGTAAAGAAAACTCCCCCCAAAACACCACATGCAAAACACACTTGACATTGTATCCATTAAGAAAATGTATTTTCAGATTTTGTAGAAGATTGCAAAATGTAATTGATCTTATGCAGCCTAGTAGTAATCCCTTTACATTAATTAAATAGCAATATATGGCTTGATTGTAGTGTAGAATTATCCTCTGGTTAATCTGTAGTAAATACATGACTAAGGAACATGAAATACTACTTGTGCCACAATTTCAAGGTAAAAACTAGGAGAGCAAGGTCAGAAATCACCTGCATATTAACAAACATTAAACCTGTTAATTATATTCCTTTATCCCAGCTAATCAAGTGGGTGTTTTGGGCTTGTCATTAGTGCATTAAATTAGGATTTTGTTTGTTGTCAGGGTTTTATGATAAGGGCTTTTAGAAACATTTATGAAACACACATTTATTTACCAGTTTGGAACTGTAGGTTGACATACCCACAATAAACAAGAACCAAGTTAGAAATTAAAGAGGAAATCTGCTAGTATACAGACTATAATCTACATGAAGTGAAAATGTGACATATGACTGTCACAGAAATTTCTTAGGAAATGAGTGGTACTTTAGGTCTGCATTGAATTAATTGTCTGTGACTTTACAAACTCCTCATATTTAATAACATAAGACCACTCCTGTACATATTAATCTATATGAATTAAGATACCCCTTTATATTACCTTAGAAGAAGGAATGAATCAGTAACAGTGGTTGTTGAGACCTATCCTTGTCAAAAAGATAGCAAAAAATACCTACTTTAAATTCAGACATGGAAAAAAGTAAGGGTGACCTTGATTCAGTAGGAATTCAGCATTCATGAAAATTTATCAAGAATGCCTTTAGTACATGACAAAGAAATTACTGTTACTTTAAAATTTCATTTTCACAGAGCCAGAGCTAGGCCAGAGCATGAAATTACAAAGACAAATTTACAAGACAATCTCTAGAGAAATATATCATTCTGCAACAGCAATTCTAAGATAATTGCAAATGCATAAATAATATTTCAAAATTATGCCACTTTTATTCCAGAATATTTTATGTTTTTCAAAACTTGATCAATTACCCTGAAATTAAAACAGTTTCTCTTTTTTGCAACAAAGACTGAGTTTTAACAAGGAGCCTTAGGATCTCCATAGCCTCACAGCAGAAGCACCACCTCTGAGTGACGTGTAAGCCACACATAGTGAGAAACGGGGAAACTTAATTTTCATATCCTGATCTAAAAATGTCGAATACAACAAGATGTCGCAAAAACTATGGTCTAAAATACAGGGGGAAAGAAAGGGATAACTCTTGTGAAGAATTATCAACTTAATCTCCTAGCTAAGCAGATTCTGGGTTCCTCCAGGTTTCAAAGCAATGAAGTGGAATATCAGAGAAGTGCTTGCTGTTTGCATCGGAAGCTGTACCTCTCTTAGGTGCCTAAATCCTCCATGTGAGATATGCTCATATGAAGAGCTGTATGACAGCTCACTCTGAGGAAGCATTTTAGTCTGTTTCCGCCATGGAGACAAAACACAGTACCTCCTTCAGCATTGTCATGATTCTCATAAACAGATGCTGAGTTGATAAACTGCAGCACAAAGAAACTTCTGCTGTCTTGCAAAGCAGGTAACTAAATCCAGACATCAGTTTTCCCACCTCCTTTTTAATTTGCAGTCTTTTCCTCTGAACAACTTCATGCTTTTTCTGCTTTATCATGGAAATAAGTTTGTGAAAATTCCTTAGCAACTCAGGGAATAAGTGTTTAGTAAGCACTTATCTAATTAAAAAAAAAGTCTTTAACTTAGAGCTGTAATAACTCTATTTATTTTTCTTGTATTTCAAAGCATCTTATTTAGTTCATAAGATATAATGAGATAATTGTTTAATTGGCACCCAATTACAAAAATTACTTATAAGTGTGACACATTTTATAGTTAAATGAGGATTAAAAAATCAGTCACTTTTGAGGCATGACTCAATTTAGTTTTCTAGCTGATTGGCAGATTGAAGTCTGCCTGAGCCTTGGATCTCTCAGAACCCACTCAAACTCCTTTATTTCAGTTAATTTTCCTCTGCACAACTGCGCTGCCTTATTTGATGAAACCTTTTGTGAGGCTTAATTATTACCCCTTCTTTACCTTAACTCTCCCATGTGGCATAGAGACCTCTAAAATTTGTGCACCAGGTTAATTATTTTAATTCTGTGTTTCATAGGAAACTTACAGAAACGTAAGATTGTGATAGACTTTTATTCAGCTATTCCAGTTACGGAAGAATAACAGACTTAAAAATGAAATCCTACTGAGAGATTGGGTATTTTCATGTTTACTCAAAGAGAACTTGGCACTGCTGTGATCCACTCATTGGCATATGGGCTTATCTAACACATACACATTTTTGGATAACACACATGGACCTGGGATCTTGTTCTCAGATACAGAACTGTGGGCTCTTCCAAATGTCAAGGCAAAGTGTGAAATTTATCTATGGAGTTACTCCATCCAATGAGGAAGGGAGCCAGAAATAAATTTGATCCCTTTTGAGCAAGGTAAGATAGAAAAATCTTTAGGTTAGAGCTCTTTAGATCTCTTTAGACTACTGAAGAATGTAGACGATGAAAAGTGAAAGGAAAGCAAGAAATTTCCTGTGCTGGTAGTTTAGACTGTGAAATTTTATATCATCTTCATGCTGAATTGAAATTTTTATGACAAGTACAACATATTTGTTCTGAAATGATTCCCTAAATATCTCCAAAGATAAAATATTGCTTTCTCATATTTTGTGTCAAAAATGCACCTAATCACCTATATTGGAAGAAACTTAAAATTGTGGTTAGAAATTCAAATTTACTCCGAGGACTTAGTTTTCAAATTTAATACCTGTATCTGATCAGATCTTTCCTTATACAAAATATATGATTGATGGCATTTTTTTGGAATGTGGCTGTTCAGAAATCCTCGAAAGTAGTAAAGCTTATGACAGTCCATAATTTTATAGGAGTGTCTCATTCACCTCTCCAAGGGAAAACTGCCAGTCCAGATATGCCAATGTAATTTAGAATTTTTTTCTTTAACACTTCTGTACATTATGGATTCATTTGAAAATGTTTTCCTCTCCCACTGGAAGCGGTTGGTCCTGGAAAGCCCCAAGCAAACTGTGGATGCTTTCATAATCTAAAGAAATAAATCATTAAAACAACAACTATGTGAAATCATCTACCTTGATGAACTCGTACTGAAAATACAATTCACCACTCAGTCCTTTGTTTTATTTGTAGGCAATGCTGAGAAATGCCTAATTTTATGAGGGCAACAGCAGATTTGTCACTAGAAGGAACCAAACACATAACCACATCAGCCCTACCTCCTTTCCTCAGCTGCCTCCTCTGCAGTACCCCCCTATCTAGTCCTGCTGCCTTGCAGAGAATAAACCCCAAACATTTGAAAGTGAAAGAACAAAGCTGGTATCCTGAATGTACAGCCTTTCTGTAGTTTCTCTATGTTCATCTATGTTCTCTGTTTCAACAGAAAATTTTATTGCATGTTATTTGATGGTTTGTTGCTGGTTGGGAGATGGATAAATATTCCAGTAGGATCTAAACACTTAAGTTAAATTTAGTCAGATTTTAATGACATGGAAGCCCTAATTGAAGTTAATGTGAGTTAAGTGAAATTCTCCTTTTACCAACGAAAGAACTGTATCTTAATTTCACTATGATTGTTTACATATTAAGAACATATTAATTAGCAAGTGTAACAGACTAAGACAAATCTACTGGGAAAAGATTCCTCTCCTTGGTATTTACTTGTATGTGGAATAGTATACAACAGACCTATGTCTAGGAATCCTAAGTGGTACAATAGTAGGAAGAAGATCATCATTTGATGTACTGTATTTTTAATAATAATGGTAATATTCCAAACTGTGAAAAGGATTATAGGAAAGGAGTTCCTAGTAGAAACATATCGCAGATGTTCTGCTCAAACAGCTTCACAGAAAACTGTAAACTTCACAAATAAATGATAGACCTGCAAGAAAAAGTACACTTTAAATCCTCTCCAATTCTTTTCAGATCAATGAGGTGGAATTACAGTATCTACAAGTGCCACAAATTCTGCCATTTCTTAATAACTTTACCTTCTCAATGTAAATTAAGAATTAATTACAATAAATTAATTTTATATGTTAGCACTTGGCAGGAGGGTTTTTTTCCCTCATGTTTCATTTTAATTATGATGAATACTAAATAGATAGGTAAGATTATGCATGTAAATAAATAGAGCACAGTAAATTAGGCTTATGTATCTAATTATTATTCCATTATTTATTGGATGAAGAAGGAAACATAGTAACAATTGATGAGGTAAAGGCTGAGGTAATTAATGCCTTCTTTGCCTAAATTTTTAATAGCAATATTAACTATTGTGTGGGTATCCAGCCCCCTGAGATGGAAGACAAAGATTGGGAGCAGTCTGAAGTCCCCCCGATCCTGAAAAACTGGTCAGTGACCTGCTACACCACTTAGACCTCCACAGGTCTTTGGGAGTGTATGGGATACACTCAAGGGCAGCAAGGGAATTGACTAAAATACTCACTGAGCCTCCTTCCCTCATGTACCAGCAGTCCTGCCTAACTGGGGATGTTCTAGTTGACTGGAGGTTTCCAAATAGGAACTCTATCAACAAGAAGGGCAGGAAGGAGGATCCTGGGAACTACAGACCTCTCACTCTGGCCTTGATGCTGGGGAAGGTGATTGAGCAGATCACCCTGAAATCCTGGCTTTTATCAGCAACTGCGAGGCCAGCAGGAGCATGGCAGGGATTGCCTCCCTGTACTTGGCACTGGAGAGGCCACACCTCAAATCCTGTGTCCAGTTCTGGACCCCTCGCTCCAAAAAGGACACTGGGATGCTGGAACATGTCCAGAGAAGGGCAGTGGAGTTAGGAAAGAGTCTGGACCATAAGTTCTATAAGGAGCAGCTGAGTGAGCTGGGGGTGTTTAGCCTGGAGAGAAGGAGACTGAGAGGAGACCCTAGTGCTCTCCACAACTGCCTGAAAGAAGCCAGGTGGGGGGAGTCTCTTTTCCCAAGGTAACAAGTGATACAGAAAAGGAAATGGCCTCAAGGTGAGCTGGGGAAGCTCAAGTTAGATATTAGGAAAAAATTCTGCATGATGGGAGGGTCATCAGCATTGGAACAGGCTGCTTTGGTGGAATCACTGGCCCTGGAGTGCAAAGAACACGTGTGTGTTGCACTTCAGGACATAGTTTATTGTCGAAAATAAGGTGCTTGGTAAATGTCTGGAGTTAATTCTTTTAGATATCTTTTCCAGACAAAACAATTTTGTGATTCTAGTAAGCCATTTAGTCTACTCATTATATAACTGTATATGAACAATTACTTTGTTTTTAAGCTAGACTTTCAGAACAATATATTTTCTTCTCATGTTTCAAAGATTTATATGTATATTTCTTCCACTGTAAAATCCTTTTAAACTTTTACAAAAGTGCTGAGAAACAGATGAAAACTTCATCCAGAAACAATGAGCCTACACTGAAATTGTAGCCTCAGAAGGACATTGAATAAAAAATTTCAACTATTTAAGTTCCTACGGTAGACAGGTCTCAGAGCATGTCAATACGATTCCTACACTGAGATGAAATTAAATTAGAAGATGTGCTCTTAAAAAACACCTGATTTGTCCCAGCTGCTTGGAGCAGTGTACTGGAACAAACTGAAAAAGCAAGGCTGGAGCAAAACTCAAGCCTTCAAACTCTTCCCTTTCCACTTCTGCCATGTGCATGAAGTGTGGGTCTTTAGTCACATTCATTATTCTGTGTATACATCCTTCTGGAGCAACATCATCTCAACACAGTCACTGTTTGGAAGATCAGGAATGACATTTGCATGTTCACTTAACCATTTAATAGCATTTACCATGTCAACATCAGCAACTAATCCTCAGCATCTCAACCACTTTCCTGCTTTTATGAACTTGAATTCACTATCTTTTTTACTTAATGTAGTAAGTTTGACAAAAACATGAAGCTCATGAAGATTTAGCACCTAATTAGCATCAGACTCCATGCAAATATATTGTAGTAGAAAGCAAGTCTACTGGGACATAACTTAATCTTAACAAAGCAAATTTAAGTAAAAATTGACTCTTGCAAAGGTGATAAAAATACTATTTTAAGTTTTCTCTCTTGTTGCTTCTTGAATATCAGATTAAACAGTTTGAAGAAAATACTTTAATAAAGTATTTAATAAATCTTAAATAAAGTACTTAAGAAAATAATTTAATAAAGTTTTTGAGTGTGTTGCTTCTGACCTCAAAACTACTGACATATTAATATCCTCCATGACCATAATATACAGCCTTATCTTCAACAATAAGACCATGTATCTTGCTATGTATTTCTTGTCCATACTGTATATTTGCAGACCAGTGGAACTCACAATGATGTTAATATATTACCTGATAATGCAGTAGATAAAAGCTTATTTACAAAGAAGTGTCCATAAAAATATAATTAATAAACAGAGGGATGTATATTTCCCAGTAATATTTTATAGCATTGTTAGGTTTAAGTTGGAATTTTTAGCACATAAAACACACCCATGCAACATATGCAATATGTGTCTTTGGGTTGTTTTTTAAATTTTTTTTTCAAGTAGGCTTTTTTTTTAATAAAGAAATTTCACAATTATTTCCAAAGTGAACAAAGAAATATATTTTGCAGCAAAACCCCAAAAAACACTCCCCCAAACCCTTGATCAAAATAAGTATTTTCAAACAATCACCCTTCCATTTCTGTAACAGCATCAGTAATCAGGTTGTGATCACACAGATCTCAGTGCGTTATTATTGTCTCTTACCCGGAGTTTGAAAGTTAAGGCGTCGCAGCTCCACTGGATCTGTGGGATGGTGAGAGGGGACCTCCTTGCTGTTGGGTATGCTGCTCTTTCTAGAATCAGATTCAGCCCTCTTCCTGCATGGGAAGATAGACATGTTAGCTTCACAAAGGTGCCTGAATGTTTAGCATTATACCACGAAGGCAAGATGTTAATTTCTGAACAAAATATTTGATCCAATGCAAAGGTAATGTAATGATGCATGGTGAGTAAGGTACCTACAATTGTCAGTGGTAAAATGGTCAGAGAAAATAGTTGCATTCTGCCCTAAACTGATCTTCCAGAACACCCTTCTGGTCATCTTAATACTTTACTCTTATAACATTAAATGTATAAAAATTCACACAATTCTACTTTAAATGCTATCTAGCTATACCTTTACAAAAAAGCTGTAAATAATATAGCAAATCTTGCAGTTACCCTCATATTGATAAATTACTGCCTACATTCACTTAAGACTGAAAGATGCTTTGTCTTAGATGATTATCATGATGATTTTTTTTTTCCCTTTTTTTTCTCCTTCTCTGTTTTAAATAAAGAGTTATTGTTTTTCACTTCTCACCTGTCAGGTTTACTGCTCCATTTTAACGCAGCAAGGAGGGAAGAAAAGGTGAAATGTTAGTTGACCAGCAGCACAGAGAATAAGCATGAAAATAGAAGATACAAGAAATTTTGATTTGCAGTAAAGATATGTAGCTAAACCAAATTAAGAAATGACAGCTCATCAAAATATCCAATGCTTGGAAATCATAGAATTAATAGAGGACAAAATGTCATGTCGAAAGTGAATCTTCTGTTGAAAAATACACCTCTTTTAAATACTATCTACCAAGAAATGAGACTTCAAATTTTAGCCACTGAGATAATGGAGAATGGGTGTTTAATTTGAGCCATGAAAATAATGTTAACATTACATTGAAAAATTACATCTCACTGAGATGTAGCTCCCTCTTACATTCTAGAGAGAAGAGAAATGAGAGGAGGGAAGAGAGGAAAAATTAAAGTGGAGGGCAATCTAAAATGGGAAGGAGAGAATGGGAACAGAGGAAGAGAAAAGGAAGTGATGAACAAGGTTAAATACATGAGACACATATGACTTGCACTAAATTTAAAAAAAATAATAAAAAGAAATTAAAATTTCTAAAACTATTTCACAACACCAGGTAATACAATAACAAGAAATTTTTAACAGTACCCTGGAAAGCAACGTAACCATAAATCTTTTTCCAGTGAAGTATTACACACTTTTTTAGATTTAGAATGAATGTAATGTACTAGAGGTCTACAGTGACCTGTATAGATCTGTAGTGATCTGTGATCTATAAAGTTTGGGTAAACAGGAAAAATAATTTATTATCTCTCACCTACGTGTTCTATTATACACACACACACACACACACACACACACACTATAACTACAGTGTTTATCTTTCTGTGTGTTGATTATAATAAACAAGGGTTCTACCAACATTTTAGTAACTTTTACTGTGCAATGACAAGATTATACACACTATGAGAAAGTCTTTAAAATTCTTCACCATCACTTAAGATTTTCCATTTTTCTGTTTTGCATTTCTGTGCTTTTATTTTTTTGTTTCGTTTTTCAGGGTTTTTTTTAACATCTGGGTTTTTTTTTCTCTTAGAAGCCTATTTCTCATTACAGCTCAAGATTCAGCATGGGACCAGCAGCTCAAAGGAGGTAACTCTGCACCTCCACTCCACATTGGTGAGACCCCACCTGGAGTGCTGCATCAATTATTGGGGGTACAAAAAGGACCTGGATCTGTTGGAGTAAATCCAGAAAAGGGTCACAAAAATGATGAGGGGCATGGAGCAGAAAAGGCTGCAAGAGCTGGGACTGTTCAGCCTGGACAAGAGAAGGCTTTGGGAGACTTCATTGCCACCTTCTTATAAGGATTTCTTAGAAAGATGGGGACAGGCTTTTACTGTAGAGCCCATAATGACAGGACAAGGGGTAATGGTTTTAAAGTGAAAGAGGGTAGATTCCAGCTATCCAGAAGGAAGAATTTTTTTATGACGAAGGCTATGAATTAATTAGATGCCCCAGGGACATGGTGGATGCCCTGTCCCTGGATACTTTCAAGGCCTGTGGATGGGGCTCTGAGAAATCTGACTTAGCTGAAAATGTTCCTGCTTATTGCTGGGGGTTGGACTTATAAAGGTCCCTTCCAACCCCAACTAATCTATGATGCTATGACGCAGAGTGCTGGAGTTACTATGTTCAAAAGATTTAAGTTTAGGCTACAGTCTCCTGAGCCAAATCAAAAAGCATTTATAAAAGCAAACAACACAAAGTCTGCCAAGATGGCTTTAACTTCTCTTCCTTAGAAATGGAAAGATCTAGAATGAGGAACTTTTGCTCTTTATCAGTGGAAAACTGAAATTAGGGAATTTGTAATTTCTTAAAAACTACAAGGAATAGCCACATAAATTAATTTGTAAAAAAAAAAAAAACCACCAAAAAAAAAAAACTCCAAAACCAAGAATGAGATAACAGGATGCTTCATGGGGACATTCACTCTTCTTTCTAATTTGTCCATTGCTAAGAAACACCACACAATTTCTAGAGCTCTTTAACATTCACTAAGTAAGTTCCTAATCAACCAGTCCTATGTAATTGAACATATATCAAACATACAAAATTGATGTAAACTGTGACTCAAGCAGACCTCCTAATAGCTAGGCATTTCCTCTAGGGCATACATCACCTCTAAATCTAGGTTTGCTTTTGTTTGTGATTTTCGATACAAATCTTACTTTGCTGAATAAGATACCCTATCTTTGAACTAAGAAAATATTTATTTGCTTGTCAACAAGAAAATGGCCAAAAAGGAAGTGAGATTTATCTAATTTACTTAGCTCTCTTGATTTGATTGTTTATAAAGTTTAATAGATGGAAAGATCTGCCGCAAAGTAGGTGTCCCCCTCTACTATGACTGCAGGTGGTTTCAGTGCTGCAAGGACAGAGAGCACTGAACTGGTTAATGGCCAAGTCAGTTCCATGACAAGTTTGCCAAGACACAGTCAACTGAATATGGGAACAAGTTGCCCAGAAAGGTTATTGAGTTTCTGTTCTTATCTGTACAGAACCTGCCTGGATATCCCTCTGAGCAAACTGATGCAGGTGGCCATGCTCAGAACAGGGGTAGGATGAGGCACACTCCAGAGGTGTGGCCCTTTCATTCTGTGAATCTGTGACCTCTTCTGCCCACAATATATTAGGTGGCCTCATCACTGTTGGGTATTATATCAATAGCATGTCCGATGACAAGAAAAGGTACTCTTCAGTATTATTCTCATCTACTACTGTTACTTAAGCTGCAATGACCTTTTGGCTATATTCTAATGCATGATCCAAAAACCTGTCATGAAATATCTTTGCTTTCAGATTTTAAGAAAAGTAAATGCTGAGGCAATAACCTTTATACAACTTAACTTAAATAAAAAAGAGTTCAAACATGCATTCCTTGTCTTTGGCACGTTAAATATAGTTCAAACCAACCCATGCAAATTATCCATGCTATGTAATAATGTGTTTTAAAGAAGGGCAGGACTTCTCCCCATAAAATTTTTCTTTTGGAAACTGCAGTCATAATTTCTCTGTGATTGTAATTAAAATTATAAGTAGTATTGTAAATCATGAGCTTAGTGGTCCAAGTCTGTTCACAAAGGTTTCTATGGACAAAGGGAATTAAGCATAGTTGACCTTTACTTGAGTTAGTACTCTTTGCACTTCAGAAGACACAGTCATTTCTTGGTCGTCCTCTTTGCACTGCACATCCTTTAATAAAATCCCATTTAACATTTTTTGCATATATGTTCATAACTACACTGATGCCCTATACCTTAATTTTCTTTTCTCACTATCATACTTGTTGCACTTATATGCCAATATATCCTAGAAATATATGTGTAACATTTTCTGTATCCACAAAAATTACTTGACTGTTTTTTTAACATACTTCCCCCATCTAATTCCTGTAGCCACATTAAATCCATTTAACTCAGAATTAAACTTCACTGTTTTCTCAAAGCAATATGTTGAATATCCCAACCGTCTTGTCATTGCTCTTCTACAGTCAGCAAATCTATCAAAATTTAGCAGTAAGCTTGCATTCAGGTTACATACTCTTGGAAAAAATATCCAATTATATACTATATTTTTACAGAAATAAAAGCTCACGGAGGACCACAGACTGCTAAAACTGCAGTCATAATTTCTCAGAGGTAATTTGCCAAATCAGTGCAGTTTAACAAATTAGAGTCAATAGCTGAAAATAGAAAAATAAATAAATACATATGGACAGTTGCCCAAACAGTTCGAGTACAAGTAGTAAATAACAGATGGAAAACATGTCCCCCATTCTCAGTGAATGACAATCTCTTCACACTACTGATGAGCAAATTTTACCTGCTCATATGTGGAAGTTTTTTGGGTTTTTTTTTTTTGGTAATATATTAGAAGATTGTTACTTTGATTCAATAAATGTAATCAATAACTCTAGAAGCAGTTAACATCTACTTAATATAATATTGTTTGGATTTATTTTTTAGTATGGGATATTTACTTTTAATACTTCAAAATAATCACAAGAAAGGAGTATTTCACTTTTAGCTCATCTCCAATGACCAGTTTTTGAAGTGATGGACAGAAAGAGAGATGCTAACTAACTTGATTTGTGGAAACACTGTGCACGACAAAAAACGTTGAGCAGACATAGTTCAAAAGAGACAAATTTCTGCAGCAGTCTGCAAGCAACAGAATGTGCGTTATGCTGCTGTATGATTATCACTCTAAAACCATTCTATAAATATGTATCTATTTGGAATCCAAATGGGAAGTTTCCTCTGGAATGGTTATTTACTGCTGAAGAGGGAATTCTTTCCAAAACCTGAAGAGAATTCTCTTTATGAAAGTCAGAGGTATTTGACTGGAGACACTAAAGGTGTCAAGAGCATACAGGCTCAGATTTAAATATTTAGATGCAGGTAATAGCAGTGTAGCCATTAGTTTTAGAAGACATACTTCATTTAATAAAATTATGCCAAGTATGCCCCCTCCCCAGAAATTGACAGCATCTTTGTAATGTAATATTCCTCAAATGCACTTTATCAACATATTTAAAAAAATATTTTATCAAATTTAAATTTAATAAAATGTATTAAATTAATAAACAAATTTAATACATTTAAATTTATTAGTAATTAAATATAAACATTAAAAAAAAAACTTCTTGAGTTTCATTCTTTGGTTTTGATTTAGTATCTTGACCCGTGTTAACTCATTTACACCTACGGTTGCTATGTATAAAGTACAGCATCATACACAGTTTTCACTGAGTAAGTTCTTTGTGTAATAGCAAAACTAAATCTGCGTCATAGACAGTGAAAGAAGAATGAGTGAAATTTGATCTCATTGAAAGATTAGTAGAAAACAGCTATTTGATGTCTCTTTAATCTCTCAGATCAGAGCTTCAAATTCATATAGATACATTGCCAAATTGAGGCCAACTGTCAAAAGTTAAAATTCAAATTACTTGAGTGAAGATGAAAATCACATTTAACAACAAGCTGAATGTAACCCCTAATGTATTACTATTATACATCTATAAACAAGTTTTAAAAAGTCAAATGTGCAGATTCCATACATATTTATGTGCAAGCACATACTCACTTTCTTCGCATACAAATGTATCTTTGCATACAAATGTATGCAAAGTGGAAAAAACATTTAAATGCAGTAGTGTTAATACAGCAGTCATCAGCAGAAAAATTTACTCACATACCTGTAATTACTGGAAATTTCAGTCAAAAATTTCTGCAGCATTCTGGAAGCCATTAATAAATTTCAAAATATCCCAAACCAATCACAGTTAGTATTTTAGCAGTCTGTAATAGTGTTATGTAAGTGACCAATATAGAGGGGAAATGATAAATGAAAAGGTAAACCTACCTTTTATAAAGAAGTATAGCAATAACAATGCAGATGATAAACACCACTGCAAGAACTGGTCCAACAACCCAAATCAAACCTTCTTCCTCATCTGTAATTGGCTGGGGATCAAGATCCATTGACACAACAGGATCTGAATATGGGCTTGTTGCATACATGGTCTGTTGAAATAAAAATAACTCTTATTTAATCACGAAGCAATGCATTAAAATGTTAACTATACGACATCTAAAATAAATGTATAGAAGGGTATGATGCAAAGAATGCAGCAAACTGCAAATCCTGTTCTTCTTGAAGACAATATTATAAACTTGCAAATTGAACAGTGTTTGTTATCATCATCATTATTTTGTGTTCCACATATTAGCAATGGCCTGCAGACAAATCATGTAGCCAAGTCCTTACAGAACACTTTACAATTTAAGCAGAGAATGAGAAATTTAACAGAACATTGACAATTATAGCCCACCAGATACCAATTTTTAGGTTTTATTTTAGTTTCATACCATCTTAACACTTTCTGCTTGTACAATATGAAAGGGCACTTTTGACAAAACAAGACTGCTGTAGATAAAAATAAAGGGGACAAAATGTAGGAATTTCCTTGCAAAGGGTCTTACAACAATAGTACTGTACATTTTGCTCAGTCAAAAACTGTCTGACAGAATGTACCTACACAAGGTGGAGACAACTCAAATTTAACACTGAAAAATGGGAGAATTCATTGTGGAATATGAAGAGAAGCAAAACACTCAGTCTTTCATAAGGGTGAAACTAGAATAATGCATAAACTGAGGTTATTGAAAATCTTTGCTTTACTTGATGGTGTAAAGCCAGCTGGCCTAGGATGAAACCCATGATGAGAGAACTTTTTTTTTTTTTATTCTTGTCTGACCTGAGTTTTTTGATCTCTGTCTGAATTAAAACTACAGACTGAGGCTAGCCTCAGTAGAGGCTGAAGAGCCAGCTTTTTAAAATTGTATCATTTTAAGAATTCTGTGTAATAGTAAAGTCAAGTGGAAAATTGTTTGTACATATTTCTTGCCTGCGCTAGTGTGTCTTCATGAGTGCTAAACCAGGATTTGAACTACAGCTCTTGCAAAGGGCTTAAAAACTTGATTCAATTAATTAAATTAATTAATTTTAATTTTTATTAAAATTTTTAATTTTAGTAATTTTTTAAAAATTTAATCAATTAAAAATTGATTAAAAACTTGAGTATTAGACCAGAAATGTCAGCTAAAACAGAATAAGACAACCAGGAGATTAACTTCCATTTATGTTTGCACTGTATTCTGAAAGATGCCCTAAACCGGGACAAGTGTTATCAAAAGAGACATGTTTTTTTACACTTAATTTTGTCTTGTTTTGGGCTCTGGGCTACAACAATGTCTGGGTTTGGGACAGGATTAGCATTGGCAAAGATGAGGCACTTCTTGAGTGTTACTGATCTAGCAGCTATGCCAACAATCTCCAGTTATATTATAGCATTTTACTACACCTGGCACCTGGTACCAAAACCTTCCTATGTTTTAAGTCTATGATTGTTGTCTAGAAGCTGGGGAGTATTTGTGTTCCATTCCCTTCCATTCTTTGTGTTCTATTCCTAATAGACTAATTTTTTTTCCCCCTCAGGTTTAGTAGTCTCAAGAAATAAAAAATAAGGTTCATTGCTACATGAAGAAACTTCTCATATTTCACCTCTTGCTTTGGAGTGAGCAGCAAAAATGCCTTGGAAAAGATACAGAGGGATACAGTATACAGAGGGCAACAGTATAAACACTTACTACCTTTTCTTCAATAAATAGCATTTCACTTTTTATTTTAAACCATCCTGTAGTAATGACTTATTTAAACTCATTTATTATTTTACAAATTTATCTTATTTTTTCCTTCCTCTTGTTGACATCCTTAACATATTTATAGATTTTAATCATAGCTCTCCAGCTCCCATTTTACTAAGTTAAACAAATTCAGACCTTCCCATGACCTCTTTTAATTCAAGTTCTCTATTCTACCCATCAAGAGAGAAATTTTGTACTCTCTGAATAAGAAGCTTTATGTAAAATGTAACATCTGAATATCAAGAAAAAACATCACTTGCAAGTTATAGCTCATAGATCAGTAGAATCTGTAGTCCTAGAAGAAAATCAGCTAGAGAGCTGATACACTGGAGCAATGAAAGTCACTGAAAGCTGAATCTCAACCACCCTTAAAAAATTCTTCACAGTCTGTGACAACCTCATGCTAGCCAATCACATAAATGTTTCAGATGGCATGCTGAACCACGTCTTATCCACAGCCTAAGTTCAGTAATGTCTTTTGAAGTCTTTCAAGAGTAGAACTCTATAGACATTTTGCTATATGTGTCAGTTTACAAACATATTTCTTCCTGCTTTTTCAAACTGAATTCTAACAGAGCAATAAATTTAGATAATTTATACCTTAATTAATATAAAAAACACAGAAATTGCACTTCATATTGAGAAGATCCATTTTAGTACAGGTAATTTATGACATAAAGATTTATGGCAACATAACTTTATAGTTAAAAGCTGTCCGCCTTGTCCAATCTGAATCTTTCTGATGCAACACCTTCAGAATTACCTGCCTATGCAGCCCACATCAAAAAGTGAAAAGAGAACTTTTGATTTATGTTAGAGCTTCCAGGAGGAACTTACTTTATTTTCAAATGAAGCTATGTATCAAAAAGTAGTCAAAGTGGAACTACATCCTCATTGCAGGTACATTCATTGACACCAAGAAAGCAATTGCAGTGTCATACACTGCAAGCATTTGACTAGAATTCAGAACATTGGTGTTGGAGTTTCAAGTGATTGAACCTGCAAATGTATCTGTCACGTTTAGTTACCAATTAGAAATGTACTGTATTACACACTGTGTGTTAAAATGCTAATGTGTATTCAACCTTTCAAAAGTTTTATATCTGTCTTTTGTTTTTTCTTTTTTAATACATTACTTACATTAGGTTAATTCACGCATAAAGGGATGTAACTACAAAATGAATTATGTAAAGAGAAATGACAGCTCATTATTTAGTTCACCTCAGGAATTTTCCCTGTTACTGAATTATTTTCTAACTTTCTAAAAATTTACTGATAAAGTTGTTATGGAATGATTGTAACTAAAGAGGGTAGCTGTAAATGTCTCTAGTTCAATGGATCTTTCCAAGAACCCTGTATATCCCATACCATTATTCAATGGTAGCATCAAAAGACAGCAATTACACATAGAGAAAGATGCTGCTGTAAAGTTCATGTCTCAGAAGCTGTGTCCATGGTCAAAAATAATACAAATGTAATTTTCAAAGGTTCATGACACAGCTAATAAAAGGTGACTCTTAGGTATCAGTTTCACACTGAAGTTAACATACAAAGATGCAAAAGAACAGAACAGTTCAAGGAATTAATGGGCACTGAGTTGAATTAAAAACTCACTTTAAAGATGCTCTGACATAAAACATTAAAAAAACAGCTTTAGAGATTGAAAAACATTAACTAACTTACAGATTCTGAGTGCTCCATTACAGCCAACACAAAGAAGACGTATTCTTGACCACTCTGCAGTTGCTTATTCTCAAATCCACCATAATGCTTCTTATCCCCCAATGTGAATTCCGTAGGAAGAACTTCAAAGTGAGCTGCAATATATGGCTTTAATTCAACTTCCCTCCCAAGGCGAATGCTTCTGCGTTTCCTAGCTATCTCCTTAAGCAGCTTTGGAATGGAGGGAAAAGAAAGGGAGAGAGAGAGAGAGAGAGAGAGAGAGAGAGAGAGAGAGAGAGAGAGAGAGAGAGCGCAAGCATGAACAGAAAGATAACTGTAAACAATTTTAATGTAACTTATTGACAATGTAATGAGAAAATTTAATGCATGACCAGGAACTACAATAAACAATTTATCCACATTTCGTGGGACATTTCAGTATCACTAAAACAATTTTTGCATAATCTTTCAATTTCTTGTTGTTCTTGTTAAGATAGAAAAAGACAATTGCAGTGCCCAGACTACAAACACAAAACAATTTTTAGATACTGTTGTGTCTAGGAGGAAGTGGGGAAAGGATAAGAAAACAATATACTTTCTCTGAGGACATAAAAATACACATAACACATTCCATATTATCTATTTAGCTATCTGATTATCTATCTGATTATCTATCTATCTATCTATCTATCTATCTATCTATCTATCTATCTATCTATCTATCTATCTATCCCTCTATGTCAGTCATAGAACAGAATCATAAAACCACTCATGTTGGAAAGGACCTTTAAGACTGATGCCAGCCATTAATCTAACAATGCCATGTTCACCATTAAACCATGCCCCTAATTGCCAAAACTACACATCTTTTTAAATACCTCCAGGAGTGGTGACTGAATCACTTCTTCTGACAAACAGACCTAAATTTACATCACTACATTTGTGACAAGATTAGATGCTAGGCTCAAACTTGGAAAACATATACTAACTAATAAAGGAACTTAAGCTCAGCTAGTACAATCTATTGATGAATTACTTACTTAATCAGAAAAATGCTTCTTCAATACCTTTCTTTTTGCTTTAGATATACTAGCATTTCAGAAAAATTAGTCTAATTTTATTACAAGGAATTGAAACTTTTCCTGTGTGATAAATGATGACTTCTAAGACCTCTTCATGGTTTCCCTTGTCTTTTGCTTATGAAACTCTACAGTTTCCTATAGTCTTATAGTTAAATCACAATTTTTTCTAAGATCACATAGTTATTTAGTCTTTTTAGTACAGTAACAGTTCCAATACAGTAGATTAGCACAGAAGTCATTGCTGGGAGGTAGAGATAAATCACTGGAGTGAGAAAGATATTAAAAAAACCCCAAACGAACAACTAAAATCTGATCTTAACTATATATATTCATTTCAAAGTACAGGTTTAGTCAGGGAAGTTCTCCACAGAATCACAGTATATGCTGAGCTGGAAGAGATCCTCAAGAATCATTGAGTCTAAGTCCTGGCTCTGCCCAGGACAGTCCTAATAGCCACACCATGTGCCAGGGAGCACTGAACTCTGTCAGGCTGGTGCTGACCACTTCCCTGGGCACCCTGTTCCAGTGCCCAAACACCCTCTGGGAGAAGAACCTTTTCCTAATATCCAACCTAAACCTCCCTGACACAGCTTCAGCCCATTCCCTTGGGTCCTGTCACTGTCACCACAGAGATCAGTGCCTGCCCCTCCCTGTTCCCCTCATCAGGAAATTGTAACTGCAGTGAGGTCTGTCCTCAGTCTTCTCCAGGCTGAACAGAGCAAGTGACCTCAGCCACTCCACATATGTCTTCCCTTCGAGACCCTTCACCATCTTCAATATCCTCTTCTTTTAGGCCTTAGTGAACACATCTTTTTGCCTTCCCTCATGGGATCTTGTATTTTTCATTCACACAATTAATAACTCCAATGCATGGAAAGCTACCTAATATTCACTCTTCTGCTCACAAAGAAGCTTTTAATACTGAATGCTTTGATATTCACTTCTCACTGACTAAATTTAAGGTTACAGATACATATGAAAGCAAGCTGTGCCACTTGAATTCAGGCTTAACATTGAGAGCATTTGGATGTTATACTTTCAAAGATCTATGAAGTCAACTGCTTTCCAGCTCTAATGCTGAGTCTGTGCCCTGTTGCAGAGATTTTACATCCAATTTACCTCTATCAATTTCAATGCCATGACACAAAAGCTGGTACAGTGCAATGGATCCCCTGAGCAAAAAAAGAACTGGCCATAATTTGAGACTAGAAATCATTATTCATTACTCAAGGACACTATTCCAATCAGCAGTCCATATTTCTCTTTCATTCTTCCTAAACAGTTTAATGAGCAGCTAGAGTCAATTTGCATCGTATAAAAATGAGGGCAGCAAAAAAATGTAATATTGAAGAGATTTCTATTTAGTTACTTCATTGAAGGTGACTCTCACATCTGTTGGTAGCTTCCTATGCCCCAGGTAGAGTCACTAAATGCAGAACATGAAGCAGAGAATAATCAAAGTTTGTTCCAGATTAGATCAACCCTTGTAGGAACTGCTGAGGGAAGCACTCTGAAAAGTTTGTCTTAGTATGATGCCAGAGTTTATAATAATAGCTGTGCAGAGGGCTGAGCACTGGCTATCTGGAAGTCTGCCAAAACATGAAGCTAAGTATTGAAGTAGTAACAGTGCACACGGGCTTAAAGTCAGGAGCCACAAACAGGACAGCACGAGTAGAGGCATACAGCTTGTGCCATCGCTGAAAGTAACTGACACTTTCATGTACCATTTCCACTGGAATTAAAGTTGTGTGTCTGCCTCAACTAAATTCTTTGTTATATGTTTCCAGATTGCAGCGGATTTACCATTTAGATTGTAAATAACACATAATAAAATGCCAAAGTGCTGTAGGACTACTGCAATCAAAATTAGATTAATATTGAGATGCAAAGAAAAATGTTTAGTTTTGATTATTTCTCACATTTGAAATAGTAACAGAAAGTGCATATATTGAAAGAAAATGCAATGCTGAAGTACAGTATTAGAGAGATCAGAAATTCAGTTTTGGCTATGAATGATGAAAGTTAGCCTGAGTCAAATAAAATTAGTTCAGCTTTCCAAAGGTTGTTGATCACTTATGGCCAGCTAACTTAGGTGTATTTGTGTGCAAATAAAAACTTTGTTTGTAACATTAATTACATATGGCTGAGTAGACCTCAGGTGAGCCTCCAGATGAACCTCTAGCCTCATTCATGCTTCATATGTAAATGGGGTTGTTGCCAAATATCATTACTTCCTCATTTATTTCCTATTGTACTCTCTATACACAGATTTCAATAAAATTACTGAATTCATTTAAGGCTTAACTTAGCAACCTTTATTTAGGTTTTACTGCATAGATCTAAAGTTATCCTACTACGTAATACTGCAAACCATAGCATCTTTTTCTATTTCATTTACTTGCATGATGCCTATTTAAAGTCACTAGACCTCATGATATTAAAAAAAAAAAAAAAAATGAAGTTTTGAGTTAGTAAAAAAGCACTGTTTCTCTAATTAATTTTTTTTTTCAGATATCAAACATCTAGTCTATTATCTGTTCTTTTAAAACTAGGCATCCATCTTAGTTTCTTTCAGCGCTGAGGTTCAAGGAACAGGAAGATTAGGTGACTACAGTAAGTCTTTTTGGACTGCTCAGTTATGTAACGGAGTTATACTCCAGAGATGTGTTATTAGCAAATACTTTCCTTCTGACAATCTAAGCAAAGCATTTGGAACAAAGTTTTTTGAAATATCTCTTGCCCAACCATTTCTGATACCAGACGCATATCTGAGATCATACTAAAAATATAAATATGCATAAGTATCCTCACTTGACCATCAGGAGCTATTTGCTCAGAGAGTAGTGCTTTTTTGGGGGGTGGTGGTGATCTTTTTTGTTGTTCTTTTTGTGTGTGTGGGGGGGGTTGTTGTTGTTGCTATTTTTTCCCAAATGTATTTAGTGCAGCACTGTGTTCACAAGCTTGTCAGGAAAAGCACACTTAATAAAATGCATACTTTTCAAAGCTGGAAGCAAACCAGTCTTTTAAGTAATAGAAAGTGAATGAGTTTGCATGATATGCTATTGCTGCCTGCCTTTAATGTTTTTCCCCTACTCAGTTCTTGCTATATGTATTGGTGGCAATTGTAAAAGATATATCAAAGGGTTTAGTTCTTTATCAGAAATAATTTTAATTTTCCAGTCAATGCATATCTTATTTCTTCCATCATTAATTCTACAATGTGGTCTCAATTATATCAACAGAAGTGGGAAACAACCCATCCTGACACAAATATTTCTGAATTAATAAATGCTCTTTATCAATCTGTTATACAGACTAAGGCAACACAACTTGAAGGATGATTAAAATGACCCTTTTTTATGAGAATCAGCAGGAACCATAGAATTTAATTGCCAGAAAGTTCAATGTCATCTGGCACCTATCCTTTAATCTATTTAATGCTGCTGAATGTGACTCCACACTTTGGATGTTAAACGTAGGTGGTAATACTCAATCAGTTTCCATTACTGAATGGATGTGGCTGTCAGGGATTTACTGTTTAACTGTATTTGATGGCACCTACGACTAGGATCATGAGCTGGTGGCATTTACAATCCAAGTTCTTTTAAAGGAAAGAAGTTAATAGATCAAAGCAAGCCACTGCTGCAATGGAATGAAGTGAGACGATCAAATGAAACTGGTCAAGAAGAAACACAGGGTTGAATCTGTTAGTCATAATGCCTTCCTCTGAACAGTTGTTCCTAATATTATGATTAAGGATTTTCCCATTGTTGTGACAAGGACTGAAAGAATTACATTTATATTTTGAATGATTTCTAAAACACTGTTAATTTTGTGAATATATTTATTTTCTCTATATTTTGGTGCAAAATTTGAAATTTATATCCATTTTGTAAATGTCAGGAGAGAAAAGACTCTTTATGCTTGCTCACAGGTAATCAACACTTCCCAGTAATTGTGTTATAGGGAAGCATACAGTGAGGTTATCTCTGTAACATAAAACTCTTGAATCCAAAAGTAAATAGAAAAATAAATGGGATACTGTCAAAAGAACACTTTATCAGGAGTAAAAAACCCCCTGATTCTGGTCTTTGAATTGCAGAGAGATTACACGTACAAAGCACCACAGCATCTGAATGTCATCTAAAATCTTGGCCAGAAACAAAAAGAACAATAACACCACTACTTGTCTTTTACAAAAGTCTTTCATATGCGCCCCTTGAAAGAGCCTTAAAATCATAAAAGTTAGCATTACTACAAATTTACAGACTGAAAGAAGAAAGACAAGGGTGCATTAGCTATAGTGTCCTTTGGTAAAACAGAAAATGGGGGTGAATATTATACATCCTGGAATTATTACTATATTAATAACATACTGAATTGATTCCTAGCATTGCTCGACTTATTTCTTAAATAAAAGCTATTCCCCGCCTTGGATGAATGTAATTTATAGTTTCAAATGATGACATAATGTTGCTCTTTCCCTCCTTGTTCATGCATTTATTTCTGATCACAAACTGTTGGTTAAATGGAGGCTATGTCTCACCAGAAGTATTACAGTATATGACAATCAGGTAAAACCACCACCAGAAGGTCAAATGTTAAACTGAGGTGCAAATTGCAATTTAGCATTTGTTACAGACTTAGTAAACACCCCTCTAATGAACCAGACCTTTATTACAGTTCATATTGTTGGTGATTAAGCTTTTGCTGACAACTCATTTCACCTCCTGCACTTTTGCATCACTCATTACAGTAGTAAAAGAATGCAGTATTAGTGTCAACAAATATCAGATACTTTATGTTCCTTATTGCAATTTAATATCTTTCCTGTCTTCTCATTTAAGTAATTTGAATTTTTGTTTTAGTCTCCAACAGCTAATACAAATATAAATACAAAGTAACCTGACAACCAAAACTTTTAAAACTGGTGATTAATTACCAAAAACTAGCAAAACTGCTTCTTTAGTCAGAGAAGAAAGGAGAAGAAAAAAGCCCCAAATCATATACAGTACCTCATCTAGTTCCATTTCATCTGGACTCTCCCACGGTTTGATAAACTTTCCACGAGACCTCTTCAAAGGCACAATAACTATGTAATAGCCTCTGTAAATGAAAAATTTAGACAAAAGTGAAGTCAAATGAAAAGGAATAGATAAATTGATGGAGTGGGTCTGTTTAGAGCAACTTAAGAGAGAAGTGGTATGTTGAGAATAAACTTCTGCACATTAATATGTCACTGCAGTCTTCGAAACATAGCTGTAAACATTCACACTCTTGAAATAACATCAATTGTAAAACATTTGACAAACAAATGGCACCAATTACCTGCCTTTTTGTGTAAACATATAAATATTTATAAAAAAACTTTAATTACAATGTATTAAAATGCTGACATAAATTACAAGAGCCATAGGTTATTTGTACTATGCCACCATCACACTGAGAAAAAAACCTCAAAGCCCTAAATTGAAATATATTACCATACATTTAAATCTCAATTACCAACCCATCTTCCCCCATTTTAATGTATAATCAGAATTTTAAAAATCTATTTTTTAATGCAAATATCATAATAAAAAGAAAAGAAAGCAAACATGACATACACTGCACCCATACTTTCCTTTTGGCAATGAAATGCCATTAGCTGTATCTATATAAGTATTCTGTTCGCAGTCATAGGTAAGAATGCAGGATATATACTCTTTAGGATCTTAAAATTACATGTATCAGTTTTCCTCAGAAATATTTTCCTGGAAACATTTTCTTCCTCCCCACCAGTGGAGACTAGCAAATTATATTTTCTAGTATGATGGAGATCTGGTACTTTCATTGCTTACTTCACAAAGCCTGGATATGTGTCAGGCAGATCCATAACTTCACGTTGTGAAGGGAAGAAGGGAGGAACTCCACAGTGAGAGGGAAGAAGTGTAGAATCACAACAGCAGGACATGCAGGGTAGTATAATATATGTCTTCTTGATAAACACACTTGTCAAAAAGTCAGGTACTCTCCATCTCAGGGGAGAGGGGAAAGAAAACGGTTTTCTTTGTTTCTAGTAACAAAAGATTATTAAGGTGTTTCTGGGTCTCATTATGGAAGGTAATTTTAGTGTCTCATGGGCCATCTCCTCTTCCAGTCTGCATTTTTTCTAAAATCCATTCAACCTTCTGCAAAACTATTAATTTTACTCACGCAACGCCGCTGAAAATCCTAAGTAATTAACAAAAAGGAGTCTACAGAAAAGGAGCTGCCTTACAATTGTCTAAAAACTATCTCAGTCTAAGCCAGCTATATAAACTATCTTTTTTTACCATACCATGGCAAGCCATTGATCCATTTTAATCATCTCTTATTTAAAGCTATTTCCCATAAAAGAAATGCAACAAAACTTTAGATTTTCAGCTCCGGTAGAAAGTACATGTATTCATTAATACTTGTATTAAGAAATTTGAGGATGTTTTCTATGGAAATGCTGAGATCCAACAGAATCACTGAAATGAAGTGCTGGCCACAGATTTTTAACTGGTGTCCACATGCTGTATTCCACTATTTCAAAAAATATCTGTGGCATGCATTCTTATAGTGACAGTATCATAAATTGTCTTTTAAAAAGATGTAAAACTGTAAGGCTGTTTGAACACAGATTTTAAATGTTCACTGGCCTATTAAAAATAATTTGAATAGGAAATCCTAGTGAACACTGACTTAAAAAGGTTTATAGGAACAACTTATATACCCTTTCTGTAACAGATGCCTAAGAATCAAGACAAAAAGAAATAAGAACTTGCCCCTATAGGTCTTTCAAACATCAAAGATACATATTCATCCTTTTATTTTCCTTCATCTTTTTATTTTTTTAAGCTAACAGAGTTCATATATTTTTCTTTTCAATCAAGGAACATCTAGCACATAAATGTAACTTCCACACTTTTTCACTTCCTTCATGAAATTCTCCCTCTTGTAACTTTGAAAATCTACCAAGACATTCAGTACACAAAGATTATTTTAAACTGAAACAATAAGTAGATCAATAGTAAGCAGAAAAATGAAAATGTTGGCACCAATATGCACTGCTGCAAATTGTGAAGGACAGCAAAGTTCTGTGATTTTTAGCTAATTGCACAAAACGTAGCATCTCCTGGAAAACATGTTTTATTGTTCACTTCAGTATTTGCTTGCTTGTTTTCAGGGTGGGTTTTTTTCCTGGGGGAGAGGGGAGGGAGGAGGGTGAGAAACAAAGGGTTTATTTGGGTATTGTTTTTATCTACTGAGTATTTGAGAGGCCAAAGTCTCCCACAAAACTCTGTTTTTACTTAAGATTTTCAAAGATGTAATTCAAATTACAAAGAGATTCAAAGAAATATGATCTGTCCTCCTTTACACATAAAAATTGCTTTGGAAATAGCCGAAAATACTAAAAGAAAGAAAAATTAAAAACTTGCTCCCTTGAGATAAGCAAAAGAGGTACATTTTACTAAACACAAGGTAAGCTCTGAACCAATTTCTATGCTGTATCACCATCAAACATTGACAAATAACAACCATCTTTAATTACAAATATTACAAAGGCTTTTATAACATTACCCTCAATCTCATTACCTATACTTCATTAGAGCAATTCACTTTCTGTGTAATTAGTATTATTGAAAAATTCTCAGTACTTCATTGTAAGCTAGGGACAATCCTGAGCATATAATGTACTGATAGAGGAGCAGCATGTCTAAAAATGTCAACATAGCTAATTCATTAAATTTTTCTTCCCATACAAAGACTAATGCAGAACAACCTTTCTTATTCTAGCAAACATCAGGTCAGCTTTTCTGTTCAGTCTCTAGTTGCTTTGGTATGCCTGCTCCAAGGGTCATGTCAATCTTTGTTTGTGTTTTACTTTATCAAGTCTGATCAAATCTTAGAAGATAGATGTACAAGTAGTAGACATATTATTTGCAAAATTTGCAGTTGGACCCTGCAGATTTAATGTACCTTTTCTGATGTCATTAGCCTCTTTAACTTTTTACACTATAGAAAAACAAGGAAATTTTCTTTTATTCCAGTGCTATCTTCTGCTACTGTTTGATCAGCTATCCTGCACATTTTTCTCTCCGTGAATGCTCTGCCTCATAAATCTTTTTTGACTCATTCCATCTTCAGTCTTCCTTAGCTGCATTTGTTACTGACCGCATCTTACTCAATCTAATGATAATGACTACATTTTTCAGTTTTTCATCCTTTTAATGTTTCAAAGTCATTTATTTCTTGACCTTACCTGCCTCAAAATCTTCAGTCAGTAATGAAAAAAGGGGCAGCTTTCTAGAAAGCTGTAAAAATCCACCAGGGAGAAGACAAGTTGAATCCTCATCATTTAATGACTGGCTCATTTTCCTCCCCATTTCCTTTACATTACATATGGGAACCTTACAGATCAACAAGAATCACTATAAGTAGAGCACTATTACTATAAGTAATAACATTTATTGATTGTATCATGCTTCATGTTTTCCTGGCAAATCATTATTATCTAACCTTTCTAATCCCTGCTGACCATGTGCTTTCAGGTCTTTAGTCCTGCTCCTGCTTAAATTTCCACACCACCTGTTCGCTTCCAAAATCTATGTAACTGGTAGAAAACTTCCAATTTTTTAGCAAAATCTCTTCTTCTCTTTCTAAGGCCAATGGAGAGGACAAGGTATTTTTATCCTGATAAAAAAAATCAGAATTAAGTAATCTGAATTGCTGTAAGTGCAGTACCAATTCTTTAAAACTCCACAGAATTCTTGAATGACTGAGTATGAGTACATCAAGGAGCTACAGCGGGGCAGCTACGCATTGATGGGTAATCCATACTTTTTGAGATGATGTATAGTTCAAAATATAACAGGTTTTCTGCATCCCTCATTTTGCAATCCATGATGCAAGCTCTGTGATCTGTACACTGAGAAAAACTGAAAGATAATCAGTCTCCATACAAGTCGTACATATGTGGCTACATGACAAACTTAAGAGTTCTAGCTGGAAATGACCTATAGTCAGTTCTATTCATATTGAATAGATTCATCATCTATTCATATTACCTCACTACTTCAGGGCTGACAAAAAGTTAAATTAAGGGCATCATCCAAATACCTCTTAAACATTGATATGCTTGGGACATTAACTGCCTGACTAGGAAGCCTCTTCCAGTTTGAAAACATACTAAACAAAAGCTTCCTAACACATCTGAACCCTGATGCAGGTCTGAAGCATTGCCTCATGTTCTACATATGGATCTCAGGAAGAAGTGATCAGCAACTCCTTTTTCACTTCCCCTTCTCAGCAAGCTGCAGAGAGCAAGGAGGTCAGCCCTTAGCCCTCTTTTCTCCAAACTAGACAAGCTCAAAGCCCGCAACAGATCCTTACACGACATTCCTTTCAGTCCTTCTATTGGCTTTGCTGGATGTACTCCATCTTTACAACAGAATTTGACACTTAATTTTCATGCCACTCATGACTGCGCAGTGTTCCAATCTATCTGTATGCTTCTGCAAGGCCCCTTGTCCCTTGAGAGAGTCAACAGCACCTCACAGTTTATCAAATATTAAACTGATATTAGGTCAAACACTACTGCAGAGTACTGTAGTCTCTGTACTGTTATAAAGAATAAAACTGTAGTCCACCACCAAGAGTTAGAATGATCATCTCTCTGGAGTTAAAAGCAACGGTATGTCATTCATACTCACTTTATGTTCTCATTTGAGGGTACTTCTGGAAGCTCCACAGTTATCATGCCATCTAAGTTGGTCTTTCCAATGAAGACCGGCTTTGTGCGAAGCACGTCTGGTGCAGTCTTTGCAGTAACTCTGTGCTGAAGACCCCCAGCACTATTCCCTCTGTTTGTCAGGACAAATGAGTATGACGTCTCTGGCTTCAAGTTTGTGATCAGCTTTTGAGTAGCTCGTCCATCAACTTCCATTTTCCCATCATCATAAAGGATCTAAGTTAATACACAAAGGCAGTTTGTGTACTAGGAGAAGGCAAATGATGCTGTCACATGGAATTCAGGAATCAGCTTAGCGATAAATTTAAATAATAAACGAATTTAAATTTATTGGGAAATTTCAGGGTGTAAAACAGTACTGAATTCACCGCTGCAAGCAAACTGCTCACTTTCAGGGGAAAAAAAAAAGAAGTACTACATTAATATAAAGCAATGCAAACACTCCTGAAATGCAGTCTCACTTTTTCAAAGTAAGCAGCTTTGCTTGAATCCAGAATTTAAAGCAAGGTACTCTTGTTAAAAGTAGGTTGACTTTTTCATTCATACTCCTTATTTAGAAAGGTTTTTGTGCCATTTAGTTCCTAAAATACTGTTCTTCACTTGCCACTGCCTGAGATGACACAAGTGATTGAGATTGAAGCAGAACAAATTCCAGGCAGACTGCACGTTACACTGAGTCTCTGTATCTGGATAAAGCTATAGCTAGTGGAGTAAAAGAACTGCAAATCAAAAATGTGCCATTGTACATTGAGGAGACAAAACCCAAAATGGTATTCGATTGCATTTGCCATGGAAAAGACTAGAGAAAAAAAGAAGAAAATTTTTCTTTCAGTCTTTTCTTTAAAATACTGTAGCGGTAAATGAAAAATTAGCAATCTTAGAAACAATGATACCCCCAATACATGTTCATTATATATGTTCAGTAAGCTACCTAATTAGGTAAATACATTGTCTAATTTCTGTTATTTTCTCTTGTACAAATGGAAAGTAACTTACTTTGAAAGGCAGAGCTGAATTGTAGTTTTCTGGAATTTCCCAGGACAGCAAAACAGAAGTCTTCATTACTGCTTTAACATGAAAATTTTTTGCAAACACTGCTGGAAAAAAAGAAACAATGTATATAAACAACATCTTGGAGCTCAGATCTTGTAGTATTTCCACTGCTACTTGGGAGTATTAGCTTTCCATTTAGGTAAAAAATCAATAAGGATTCAATTCTCCTACCTGTTTGCTCATATTTAAATATCACATTTAAGCTGTTCTCACTCTTATCTAGTGACAACCCAATACACACATTTTCCTTACCTGAAAATATTGTGAAGAAGTTAGCCAGAACTTGCTTGGCAAGGGACAACTGAATTCTAAGGCATCCAAAACATATTAAGATTTGCATACTTTACCTTTTGTGTTTGATGAACCTATTTTTATGAATGGGCCAGTCAGTTTTATTTACACCTTCAAAAACACTGATATCCAAAGACCGATACTCCTTTAAAGGTCAACGCCATAAGCAGACAAATCCTACCTTGATCCACGGGTAGTGTCCTGAACTGGACACTTGGACTATATGGACCAGGCCCTTTGCTTGTGTGGGCACGTACTTTTACATCATAAGTGGTATCTGGTTTTAAGCCAGAAAGTGTCATAGTGGTATCAGCAGGAACAACAGGGAGTTCAACTGGCTGGTAAGCAACATTGATATCTCTGTACAGGATGGTATACTTGGTGATAATGCCATTTCTTTCTGCCAAGAGTGGCATCTGCCAAGTTAATTGAACTGATGTAGAAGTAGAGCTTTCCGAGTGGAGATTTTGGGGAAATCCACTGGGTACCTCTTCAGGAACAGAAATCTCTTTAACCATCTCCTCCCCAAAGCCCACTTTATTTCTAGCTGAGAGCCTGAAGATATAAGAAGCTCCTTTGTGAATGTCTGTGGCCGTGAAGTGGTCTTCCTTCTCTGAGAACTCCATGGTTGTTAATGTATCCATGTCTTTGCGACCAAACTTCAGGCGATAACCCTGCAGCGGGCCAAAAGTTTCCACAGGAGGATGCCACTGAATTAGAGCCGTGTTCATCTGTGTGTGGCTAATCACAAGCCGAGGTTTGCCTGGAACTGTAGCACAATGTTATTTAAAGAGGATAGATACAAACACAATTGCACGTACAATTCTTGAGGCTAGTTTTAGCAGGAATAGGGATATATTTCATCTTTCCTCACTCTTAGTTCCAATTATGGCTGTCCTAATGAAGAAATAGTGTCTGGATCCTGTACTATTTAGTCATACAGTATAAGGAACTGCAACAGTAGAGATGTTTACTGCTTTTTTGTCTTCTTCCCTTACCATTATTTCTAAATACAGAGCACATTCAGAGGCACAGGATCTAGAAACACAAATCAAGAAGTAAAACTTCCAACAAACGTCTTATGAATGGTCCTGTCTCACAAATCCTTGTTTGCAAAAAAAAGGAAAAAAAAAGTACTGTCATAAGTTTTCATGTGTTTACTTCAAGGCACATTCCCTGTAAATGGGAAAATAATTAATGAAGAAATAACAAGTTCCTAGATGAGTTTAACATAACTTTTAGCATTTATAGTTAAAATAGGGCAGAAGTTAGAACAACCTTGCCCTCAGAAATGACTACTACATGATAGAACCCTGTCATTCTAGTTTCCATGCACAAATCACTTCCACCTCCACTGTTACAGTGTGGAGAGGCAGCACAGGTTGGAATTTAATATTTTCCAGCATGGTGTATCACATATGATTTATTTTCCAGCATAGTTTTTGTGCACATGACCTGGATTTCTTCTGAAGAAGGCTAAATTGGTAGCTCTTCTTAACTTATACACTACATAAGTAATAATCTTAATTGGGACCTATTGGTCCAAACTGGCAATTTGTCTTTTAGGTAAGTCTGGACTGTAAGTGTGGTACAGACATTGAGGAGGAATTGAATTGAATCAGTCCTAAACAAACCAGAAATGTATATATATATATATAGTGTACATTTTTTGAGTCCCAGTATGAATTATCATTTACTGTTTTTATTTAATTAATTAATTACTTTTAATTTATTCACATCCATTTGTATATATTTAATTTATATTTTCATTAATACTTCTATTTTTAAAAAGACCGTTTCTATTGCAGAGATTTATTTGATAATGAAGCATATCCATAACTATTCAGAAATTTGGTGTTCATTCCATACCAATGAATGACAAGTCAAGAGACCAGAATAATTTTGGGAGTAGTACTGCAATGACAACACATCTTCAACAAACACTAATTAGTTTCATCTGCATTTGAAGTCTTCCCGTGTGAATATAACTGCTACACTGTGAGCTCTGGTTCCTGTATTTAAACACTTCAATAGATTTTATTACTTATCTTCAGTTCTCAGGCACCCAGCAAATCAGATTGTGATTGTCAGAAGGTCTAACTACAAATCCATAAAGAATTAGGAATAAGGAGGGAAGAATGGCATGCCTTGAAAAAAATTCTGCATTTACTAAGCTCTTTCCTCATTACATCTGTCACAAGTCATGACCTTGTTTGTAATTTTATAAAAATTATAGGTAGGTTTTATAGAAATTTTCAAAATATCTTTAAATTTAAATGTTGAGTTCACCTGGAAGCATTATTGTGGAATCCTTTGAGTGTTTTCTCACACTTTCTGCTGTGTAAAGAACATATCTCTGGTTTGTTCTGACTTTTTCTCATTGATAACTAAAAGAGAAGTTTTATGATGAAAGCCTTTTGCAGACCATATTTTTCTCTGCATTCTAACTAGTACTGGCAGCAGAGTAGCAGAGGAAAGAATAGTTTACATAAAAAGAATAATACTCCTTCAGCTTCCTAGAGAAGAGATTACTGAAAGGTATAACTAAATTCTTTTTGTAATAAAATTTTTCTTTTGGTCTTGTGGCAGACTTCAGAATTGGAGCTACATTTTAACTTTTCAGAACCAGGGAACTAATAAAGTTTACTTATCCAGTAAAATACCCTGTGACTTAAATAGTAAATGACAATGGTCAGAAGTTTTTTTAATACCATAAAGCCTATCTGATGTTGCAAAGCAGATAAATTTCTTTTTATTTCCAGACAGCTTTCAGTTAACATTTACTTTCAGAATGATTTACTTATGAATATTATAATCTTTTAGGAAAAATGACAGGTTTCTGTGCAGTTGTATATACAGTTATGCCACCAAATAGCTCTGTCTAGAAATTTCTGGTAATAACCTGAATTTTTCATGAGCCTAAAAGAAGTGAAATTTTTCATAAAATAAAATATATTCTCTGATCTAGTGAAAGTCTCATCCACTAGTACATAGCAAGACATCTCTCACATCCCCCTCTGCACCAGACATTTATGCTGCAATGGCTTGCTGCTACTAGTAGAAGCTCAGGCAAGCTTCTTTTGCCAAATTGCCAGAAGTAATTTGTTTCTGTTAGATGCTATAAAGTACACCACCGTCTTAATATAAACTTTTTTTTTTTAGCTGAAATCTGTATTTCAAGAGTGATGTCCACTATGAGAGTAAATGTACCTTGACAAGTAATAGACAAGCTATTGTCCTACGAGATTCTTCAACTACTGTGACATAGAAATTAAAGGTCTGATTAGAATCTTCCTAAAAATTGTATATCACTGACTAGTAAGTCTTCATTTTTATCAAAGTCTTGTTAATCATACATTTTGTAACTTCTGCCCCAAGTAATTTAATAAGTAATTTGATTTAAAAATATTCAGTTACAGTTTTTATTCCATCTGATTTCAATAGTGAGGAAAGGAAACCGAACATAAGACAAATGCATACTCTTGAATGAAAATATCAACAGCGTTCTGTGACTTTACTAATAACTGAGTTACCATACTGTAGGCTTACCTATGTTTGGTGAATCTTTCCTTCCTGAAAATGTAAATTACTCTTTTGTATCACTAACTGGACAGCTGACTGGTTACTTATTTTGCCTGAATACCTTACAGATAGCTTCTCTGGCAATTTTTCAGATACCTATTCTCTTTTCATATCTTTTATGGACATAATTTCAATCAATCTCATTCAAACTTTAAAAGTTAGACTAGAAAGTCAGATCCTTCATTTTCTTTATCGTAGTATTCCAATAGCACCTTTCTAGAAAAAAAAAATAAAAAAAAATGGAAACTCAAAATGTATAGGAGACTACATTACAGACCTACAACCCTTTGGTGTTAACGCATCTTTCCTTCCCTTGTGGTGATGCATTCTCACAGATAGTGAGCAGGAAGCTCTTGGTACTGACTATTCAATCTCTCTTTTTCCAAAAATCTGCATACAAATTTTTCTTACAGAGGCAGGCCAAACACAGTAAGCTGTAACATCAAGTGAAGAGATTTCATAAAGTCTGGGATTTATGAAGGAGCAAAATGGTAACTAGCTGTTAATCCCAGGAACAAGCACTACTTGTTCATAGGGTTAAGCAGACAAGAACAGTGGGATACACATTACATTTACAGACATGCTTCCGATTCTCTATTGCTTTTCAGACAAGTTTATATGGGACATAGGATTTGTTCCGTCTTTTTAAATTAGAAGCATCAGAGATCTTGGTAAAATGACACATGAACAGTCAATGTGCACTAAATGCAGTGAAACTTTAAATTTTGCAGGAATATTTGCATAACCTATGTTTATGTCTAGGAACTAATAAAATCATAATTTGTACAATTGTGTTTATTTAAATTGCTAATTGAACTTAAAAAAAAAGAGCAATGGATCAAGTGCTTTTTTTTTTCTTAAATAAAGTTCCAACACATACCAGAAATACATATCTTTTTTTCTCAGAGTATGAGAATTCGGGAAAAATAAGAAGTTACACAGTAAATTTCAGCAATAGCCAAGAGTATTGACTAGAATGTATTCTACAATTCTCTGAAATTAAACATCTAACCACCAAGACTGAGATCTTTCCAATGATTCTAACATGAAAAGGTTGTAGATGGTTTTGATATTAATACAGGATATGTTCTGCATTCAGTGATTGTTTTAAAAATTGAATCAATCACTATAAATACAAATATATATGCCTTTTGGATTTTATCTATTAGCATAAACAAACCATTGTTTTTCATAGAGCTTGTAACGGTGCTACGTGTGATTGTAATAGAATATCCTAAATGGCTGCACTACAAACCCCTGAAAATGAACACAATACCTACAGATTGTGAACACCTGTAGGTAAGCATCACACCAAACCTGTTGTGGCATCAATTGGTTAAGCTGTGCCACAGTGACCCATTAAAAAAAAAAAAGAAAACGTTCCTTATCTAAAAGTTTGGTTCATCCCACCTGTTCTAACTGCTGTATCGGCTATGCAGTCAAGATATCTAGCATTTAGTACCACCTGAGATCAAATGCAGACTGAACACAGTGGCAGGGTGTATTTTGCCCTAGTAATTCCTTAAATTACCCCTGAATCCATATAGGCTTCAGGATTTCACAGGATGGAGTTTCACTCTGTTTTCCAATTCTCTGCCTTAATAATTACATTATTATGAGATAAGTTGTGAATGTCATACAGATGGTTCTTTCAATGTTTTTACTGGCAGGCAGCAGTGTTGCTATTTTCATGAAGATCATGAAAGCCCTTTACAACTTTTACAAAAATATCCTTCTCATGTCCAAATTTCTATTTTTTCCTCTCAAAGAAGACACCAATAATACTGGAAGAGCTACTAAAAAACTATTAAATCACCTCATCATGGACCTAAGAAAGGGACAAAGGGAGTCAATGGCTCTATTTTTATCTAAATAAATGAAGGTCCAAATACTGAAACAGAAAATTCTATGTCCTAGAAATACTTTTCACACAACAGGAGATTTTGAAATAGTAGGATCAAAACAGCAACAGAAAAGGTCAAAAGATTCATTCAGAGCTTCATTTGTATGTAAGTATTACCTGCACCAGTAGTAGATACAAGTTTGGGTTTGCTGCGTGCTCCATCACCTTTTGTTGTATAGGCTGTCACAGTGAAAGAGTATGTGGTCTCAGGCTGAAGCCCAGAAATTATCATTTCCTAGGATGAAATAAAATAAAATAAGAACAATTAATTTAAAACAGACTGTTTGCCAGGAGAATGCAGAATCCTTTAGAAACCCCATTTACATCAGATTTTTGAGCTACTGGCAGTGATAGCAAGCATTTGAGTGTGCCAACAGACTGTATTGGGTGAAATAATGCAAAACATTTCACACACTTAAGCAATAGGACAGCACACCTGTAAGTAGTATGCCTCAGGTAGTTTAAAGCAAAAGGCCAAAGGCTTAGTGGTGTGAACAGTGAAAAAAGTCTTCAGAAATACCCTGCCTGAGGAATATTACTGACATTGTGAAACACATGCACATGTAGACAAGAGAAACTCAGTTTAACTTAGTCATTAACAGGATATCACTGATCTAGATGTAATATGCCTAGTAAGAACAATGTTGCATTTACATGCCCACTTTTTAGGTAATGATGGTGTAGCTGAACAAAAAAAATCTTGTTATTTCCATAACATTTTCATTGCAACCTGTATCACTGGGTAGACTTGTGCTTCACAATATCTGAGAAGACTTCAGAAACAACTAGCCCTTCAGGTCTAAAAAAACTATGTAAAACACCACTAAAAATCTGGTCAAGGGATAGATATGATGGCCCTCAGGTGACAGCAGCTACAAAGCAAGTAGCTCTTCAGCTAGAGCGAAGTAAAGCAACAACATCAAACTGTATATATAAGGGCAAAGGGGTATTTTTTCACACGTGTGTGCACATATACACACACACAGAAGATGCTGTATGGTGTGTGAGAAATATACTACACTTATGTCCTGCTACAAGGACAGCAAGAGGAGTAAGTTTTGACACTAATAATATAAATAAATCTTATACACAAATATAAAGGGACAGTCTTCAGAGATAACTGATGGGCCCAGAGTCCCCAACTTCCAGCCTGTAACCATTGGACTACTCCTTTGCATTTTTATATGCCTGAATGAACTTGCACTAAATTTCAGTGCTGCCAGAGGGATGGTGTATTTATACATCTAGAATAAATAGCAAATGTGCAATCACACATCCCTCAGATGCAACAGCCATGAAAAGTTAATATAAAAATCATGGGCCACACTATTCATAGTATATGGATTTTTCAAGATAGTGGATATGAGCTTAGTAAAGATGTGATTAGAATTCAGCATTTTATTTACAGTCAGTTAATAGCAATATAGAAATAAATAGGAAATGAGCAGAATGAGTGGGCAAAATAGGTCAAATAAAAAAACCCCAAAACAACAAAATGAAACAACATATAACAATCTCCTATCAAAAGATCCCCTTCTTAGAGTCTATCTCAGAATTGAATTGAATAACTTCATATCTTTTGTATGAAAACTGCACCTGGTACTACCAGAATTAAACTGCAAAAGACAAAAAAAACCCCCACAAAACTATAAAACATAAAGACTTATGAAGATATTAGCTTCATCTAAAACAACCAGTACCTCATGATGTAAGAGCTATGGCTGCATGTAATGTTGAAAGTGTGGTTTGGATACAGCAGACATTATTACTTAGGCATAAACACTGCAGGGCATCTGGCTTTCCATGATAGCATGTAGTTATTTTATCCAAAGAAAGCACAACTGACTTCTACTTTCAGTTACACAAAAAAAAAAATTAACCTTAAAATGAATACAGAAAAATACAACTATTGGTATGTAACTCTGAACTGCTTCTGTTTTATTTTTCTATCACCTTGTAAAGAAGAAATTGTGAGGCAAAGTTAGTGACAGCCATCAAAAAGACGGAAAACACAAATCAGTGCTGTACATTTTGGCATCATGCTAAACCCCAGAACAGGCAAGCAACAGTAATCCTATTCTCCCTGGGAAAATAAAAAAATAAAAAATAATAAAAAAAGAACAACAAAGGAAAAAGGTGTCATAAGAGAAAACCTTTGATGTTAGGAACATGCATTTGTGCAAATGACATAAAAACACCCTGCAAAACAAAAACAACAAACCCAAAGAAAGCCCCAAAAAACCCCTAACCCAAACCAAAAACATACAATGCTACAAGCAAACAAGCAAGACAAAAGAATCTCAACCCAAACACACAATGTTTTTCTGCCCAGTCAAAAAGTACTTACATGTTCAGTAGTATCATCATATTCCCACTAATTTAGAGTAAAGGAAGTGGAAAGGAAAAACAAAAGAAATAAGGAGATTTGTAGCCTGGTTGAGATAAAGTTTTCTTCTTTATAGTAAAATGAATATGGAAGATGTCTGAAAAAGTCATGTACAGTTTGAATTATCCATGTAGAATCACATGAAATTTGGTTAATGAAATCAGACCAGGCATCTTTAATTCTATTTCTGTTTTCCCTAAAATCCAGCTAACTTCTTTTTCACTGACCAAAAAAAAGAAGTAATGAATCCTCTTGTACAATATAGTACTATTTTATAATAGTTTTTATTAAAAGTTGCCGAGGCAACATTAAAGGCTACCTAGTTTATTTAATCATGTTACCAGGCTATATGCTTCAGTTTCCTAAACTAATGCAATGCATTAAGTCTTGAAACCACATTGATATTTTACCATCAAGGTCTTCATAGATGCAGAAGCCTTGATCACATGTATCATAGAAGTACTATAGGCAGGAAGGAGAGGCAGGAAGACAAAGGAGTTGACTATCTTTCATGAAACCGTGGCAAGTGGGCCAGTTAAACTTGACAAAAGAAGAAATGCACCTTTTGCCTTTCTGCTGTTTGGACTCTAATGTCTCCTGTTACTGACCTTTTCATGTTTAAAATAATTTTAACTCCCCTACCACAGGGAGGTTGAAAGTAAAAATTTGTGAAAGGAAGAAGAGAACCAAAGCACACTAGCATGTCCTTTTCCACCTCCTCTCCCTTTTCCCTTTCCCTTCCCACTTCCTGATCTACTTCCATCTTTGTCTCCACTGAATTTAAACCCTAAACACCATGTTTTCCAAAATAGGAAAGTAAGTAGTGGCAGCAAAGTCCTCCAAAAACACAGTATTTTGCAAATAGAGTGATGAGCAAAATGCAGGTGTAGGCAACCTATTCTCCAAAGAGGTCTCTGCAAATCTGAGATTCAGAACTAAGACGGGAAAGGCAAGAAAAAGAAAAGGCACCCCCCCGCCATTTGTTTACCCATATAAAGTGCTTACAAAATCGATTTTACTCTTTGATTTAGGTAAATAATTTTTTGCTATTTCCTGCCAATCCACTCATAAACTGTGAGCTAGCAGTGAGACATGTATAATAGATAATAGTTTCCCATAGGATGACTCCTTCAATGTCAAAAGCTTTGGAAACCTTAAGTTTTACAGAGTACTCTTATATCTCAATCAGTAAAATCCTAGTTTGAGAAGCTTTTATAATTGGATGTTTTCATTATCTCATAATCTCATAATTTCTCAAACAGATGGGAAATTTTGCAATATAAATAACCACATACTTATTCAAACTGAGTTCCTCATTTTACTGAAGCTCCTGATATGAATAATGAAGAGTATAATACCTCAGTGGTTTCTGAAGTTACATTAAGAACATTAATTCCATGTGAAATTCATAGTAAGGTGCGTACAAGCTGATCAGAGAAACACTGTAATAACAGTCTAACACAGGCTTCTAATGATTCTAGGCTCTCCACCGAAACAATGAAATAGGAGATGGATGGATCAAGCCATGCAGAGTTTGTTACACTGACTTTGACCTGGATCAGATCACCCTCATGCCTGAGTGTAGGTAAAATCTCCAGGTTTAACAGAACCACAGTGATGACATAGCTCAGCATTTAGTTGCTGATCAATTGAGAAGAAAGTGTCTTGTTTTGGCCTGAGAACCTTTAAATGCAAGTTGTCTGAAAAAAGTCTTTAAAATAGAGACTAGAAATGCTAGCTGGCAGATGGTTAAATAGAATGAAAAAAGACCCTCAACAACAAAAGGCAGTTTTGGATTGCTCTCTGGTAAATTAAATGTTTTCACTGTGACCTAAAATAGAAGGGAGTGTCCCAGTTACCTGTGCATCTGCTAGCATGATGTCCTTCAGCATGGGCTGCCCCTTTGGCTCTCCGTTCTCCATCCTCACGTAGTGGACCTGGTATCCTCGTATCTGACCGTGCTGCTTATTGGGCACAGGCGAGCGCCAGGACACTTTAACAGCAGTAGAGTTGACAGCCTCTACCTCGACTTTGCGAGGAGGACCACTAGGAACTGGAACAACATCATTGGACAGAAGAGAATTACAGCCACCTGTCCCACCCATGTCTTTTCGCTTTTTTTCTTTAAGAAAGGGCAGACTCACTACGTTGTCTTTGAAGAATATAAATCATTCAGCAAATGAAAATGCTCAACAAATCTGCTCTACCTTTCAGTGAAAAGATCAAAAAACATGACTGATGCAAAAAATGGAAGAAAAAGGAGTATTAGAGAAATAGAAAAACATGTAAAAATGTACAAAAGCCAAGGAAGATGCTTTGAGATTCAAAGCATTATAATACAAAGAGATATTTTAATCATTGAAATAATAATACTATAATAATAACAAAACCACAAAAGATTAAAAAAAAGTTTCCCTTTTTTTTTTTGTTTGTCAAGTTCTATGTTTTATTTTGGTTTGTTTTTTCCTCAGGATAAAAAGGAGGCTGATTACAAGGATGTCTTCTGTCACTTTCAAGAGTGGAAGAAAAGAAAATGTGTGGAGCATCAGTTTTCCAAGATCAAAAAACAAAACTAAAAAAAGCCAACAAAAAAAAAAACCAAACAACCCAAAAAAACCCTCAAATCAAAAAGCACAATATGGAAGAAGAAAACAGTTTAAAAAAACTAAAGCAACCAAAAAACCAAGACCTGAAAAAAAGTTTATAGACATAACTTTTTAAAAATGGCAATGACTGTAAAATCAAGGAAAAGGCAGAAAGTTTTTTCCCTAAGAGAAATTTTTCATTAAAGGAGGAGCAAGAAGGATACGTATGGGCTCAAAAGAGCAGCAGATTCATGTCACTTGGAAAAAAAAAATATTTTCTGATAAAAAAATACAAAAATAGAAAAATGGTGTAGAAAGAACAGTCTTTGATTATAAAGCTCAAAGGGTGACAATATCTGGTTATATTTGGGGAAAAAAAAAAAAGGAGCAGAAAAAATTACTGTTAGCCTATACAAAAGACAGCAGATGACAGAGTCATAGAGGTGCAAACTGATGTAGTGGAGGCAACATACCATCTTCATCTGTCCGAATCAATACTGCTAAGCTCTCTGGGCCAGGTCCAACATCAGTGTGAGCAGTCACAGAGATCCGGTACTCAGTCCATTTTTCCAGCTGTTCCAAAAGGTACTGGGTACTGTCCGAGGAAATTCCCAAAATTTCATGGGGCTTGACATCTTCTCCATCAATCCCAATGTACTTGATGGAGTATGCAGTTATAATGCCATTCTGTTTTTCCACCGGTGGAGGTTTCCAACTTACCAAAATGCTAGTGGAGCTGGGGCTTGTGCAACTAATGTCTTGAGGAGGAGCTGATGGCTCTAATTTCAGTAGTGGGTTAAAGGAGGATTTGAGTGGAAGGATAGAAGTGATTGAAAAAAATGAACAAAAGAAAAAATAAAAATAAATAAAAGACAACCAAATGAAAATAATAAATAAACAAAAAGTAGAAACTCAAAAAAGCAAAACATCAGATAATCATATGCACCTTGGCTTATTACCATGAGGAAACTGAAAATGAACGGACAAACTAAACGGTGAAAAAGGATGTAGGGGAAATATATGAAAATGAAGCCTCAAAATAATATTACCTACCTGTAATTAAAATTCTTCTTGAAATAAAACAAAAACGTGATACTTCTATGACTACTGACCTATCTTCATAATCCTTGCAATTAGTGCAAGCTGTAACATTTTAAACAATACATGACATGTATTTACTTACAAATTTTGACATCCCCTTCAAGTGGCTTTACTTTCCTTAAGAAGACAAAATCTCTTTACACAAGTCCTAAAAACTTGCAATAATTGCTAGAAATTGCTCCATGGGTTGCTATTTTTTTGCAGCCTTTCTATTCTCATAAAAAAATTATCTTTTTTTTTAATGAGTCTGCCTGACACAAGTCAACCATAAATTACATATAAATTGAAAACAGTTACGGAAACATTTATTGTAGCTAATATACTATGAGCATGCAGTCCATAGAAGATGTAGAAAAGTCTTAGTCAAAGATTTACCTACCAGGAAAAAGTGACAGGCTTGTTGATTCTGACTGTAACTTGTACTTACCCTAGATCAGCTGTCAGTTTAATTTTTTTAACTCCTCTTGGAGACACCTTTGCTAGCAAAGAATTATTCCTACCAGTAATGTATATTACTTTTAAAGGAAAAGAAAAAATTCTAACCCAAACAATGTGTAAAGAAAACAGGTATTCATTTTACAAAGTGAGTTTACAAGCTCAACACATCAGAATGTGAGTTTCTGACTTTGTTTCATCTTCCTGTCAGCATCACCAGTCTTCCAGAGCAGAAATGCTCACCTTTACTCATTTGTTCTCAAAGGAGTATGTTAGCATATTTACCTTTTCCAAGCTTCAGAGCATTTAAGCATGCATGTCATTCCACTGCTTTCAGTGACGCAAATCAAGTACTGAAAGTTAGGTATGCATTTATATGCTTAAATGCACTCTGACTTACCAAAATCTATGCCTACTAACAGATCATTCAGAGCACCAAAAAAAGGACCCATAATTCAAACTCACTAGCAGAAGGAGAGGGTGTGAATTCCTTTCCTATTTTTGCCTCCTTTCTTGTAAGAAAAACATAAATTTTGTGTGTTAGACCTTTATTCCCCTTTATATCCCCCTCTCCACCTTTTCTTCCCATTTCCAGGGAAAAAAAGAAACAAATGGATACTTATACATGCTTATAATAGTAACATCAAACAAAATTAAAACAACAGAGAAGGCCTAGGACCCTGCTGTGACCTACTGCATTTATACATGTATCTTTCGGTTCCCTACAGCTCTTTCTACAGGGATCAATGGCTTTTTATTCAGTATGGTACACTGCTCCTCCAAAGGAAGAGAGGAGGGAATTTGCTAGTATTTCAATTAACTAGAGGAGGTGGATGGAAGAACAGATGAGAATGAACACATTTGGGGTTATTTTTATAGACTAATTCAGTAATCAAGTACTCAAAACAAACGGATTCCCTTCTACCATTAATTTGTGCAGGAAGTAAAATATATGTAAAATGTCCCTTAAGGGTCTTACAAAAAAAGAAATAAATCCCTGCAGCATCTTCCTCTGATATCAAGATGAAAGGCACTAGCACATTCTGGTGAATATTGCTAATAAAATCACAGAAGTTTATTAATTTTTAATCTATTATACTCTGAAAATGCAAAATATTGCACTTATGTAACTAAGGATAATTTGAAGGGTACTTTAACCAGTTTTATTAATGCATATATGTTTTTTCTCAATTGCACATTTTTTTTAAAAAGAAAAGTAATCTTTGCAGCAAATAATTTGGACCTGACCACTGAAATCAACTGGATTTCACTACTGTCTGAAGACACAAGGCTGAGAAAAATGTAACATATTTTTATATTCAAGAAGAGAAAATGGCAATGTGCTTATATACGGAACATGCAGCCTTGGCTCCTAGATGTTTGTTTTGTATGCAGTCTAAGCAACCTTCATCCAATATAAGATCATGAGCATTCTAAATAGTTGAAATGGATCCCAGAATAAATCAATATCTGTTTCATATTCAAATTATTCATTCTGAATTACAAAACTGAAAAGTTGCCTTGCCATTATATCTAAAACTAATCTTTACTGTCTTTTATGCTAATTCCAAGTGCTTCAGAAATGCTTCAGAAGCACATTTAGCTTTGCTTAAAGGTGAGCAGCACTGTGTCTCCAGTCACACTAACTGATATTAATATATAACACTAACAAGGAAGAATTGTATAATCACATGTCATGACTGCAAACTAAAAAGACTCGTCAACTGAGAAACTGGATTTTCTGCTTTGAATAGTCTTGAATGAATACTTTAAAAACAGGCAATTTAATTTAAAACAAATACAAATAAATTTGTATTAAGTTTTTCAATGACACATTGTAATGCAAACTGTCAAGAAAGCATAATTTGTAAAGCAAGAATAATCCTTCTGGACATCATTGCTGAATAGCTGATTGTTTTAGTTAAGTCTTCATTTAAATGCTTTAAGGTGTATATATAAGTCCCTGATAAATCTTTACATCTCAAACTATTTTTCTCCAGGTGGAAAATGACTGAATACCGTAAAAAAACCCAGAATAAGAAAACTGAACAAAATTAGAATGATAAGATACTATAGAAGAGTTGTTAAGAGATATCTGGTACAGTCTTAAATATTCATCCTGATTCATTCTACAGATTTTTGCACTTCAGGGAGATGCTGCAGAAACAACATAGGAAGGATGCAGACTGGGGAGGTGGAATTTTACTGACTGTTATTAATGTACACCTATGGCATGATACAACATTTCACCTTATTATAAAATAAAATTTTATTATGCCAACATATTATTGCCTCCTTAGACACTGGTTTATTTGGGTTGTTTTATGAAGCTATGTAAAAGCCATTCATATATTAATTTGATTACAATACACCTTAAAAATACACATTTTAGGCATTCTTTTGCAGTATCAAGCAACATCAACACTGTATTTTGCTTCTTTCTCTGCTTCTGCCTACCCAGGCTACTGAGATTAATCTCTTTGAGAAAGAGAAACGAAGAGAATAAATATTTCAAGGAAAGACACCTACTTGACTGCATGGTTCTCGCTGAGATTTCTGCTGTTGAAGCACCCAGCCCTTGAGGAGAGCGTGCAGCTAGGCGGAACAAGTACAGGCTGTTTGGCCTTAAGCCTTGCAGACGATACGATGTAGTAGGTTCAGTGGAAACCCGTTGCTAAAGGTAGATGATAAGAGAATGTCTTGGTTAGCATTCAGAGACTCTGAATTCCATATATTGCATGTATGATTTTATACTGGGATTTATTACTTTTAAGTAAACCATGGAGAAAAGCTTAAATTCAAGAAATAAGGCAGAACAAAACCAAACTAAATAAAACTAAAACTGCATACATTACTTTTGACAAACGTTAATAAACTATTATTTTAAAGTCAACAGTTTAATGGATGAAACTCGGAGCCGCAAACAAAGGTTGACTGTTTGATGAACAAATAGCTATATATGAAATATGGGAGGCTTTTCAGACAATACCACACGAACAAAGCCTGACCTATAACTGTCTTTTGTGGCAGTGGTTTTATAGGGTAAGTTATCTTGGGTTTAATCTTGTAGTTAAATTTATATTCAAATTATCAAAAGCAAACTCTTCCACAGTGGCCTGCATCCTATTTGGAAGTGAAATATGGACCTGGCCCCCTTCCACAAAATAAACTTGTGAATTGACAGTGTATGTATGAAGCTGCCATAAACATAAGCTCAGTTGAAGCATCAGCAATGACTTGAAGATGCAGGAGAAACTAATGAGGCTGACTATGTCTTGCATCCTTCTGAGACTCCTGGCTTCTTTCTTTTCTGTGATACCTGGCAATACAGCATTTTCCCTACCAGAAGAACAGCTTAGTCTAAAGTTTATGGCAGGATAGAGGCCCACAAACTGAAAATTCTTTATGAAGTAAAGGTACAGAAAAGGTCTATTGCAGGTTTTAATCTTTAGAAGGAACCTCCTATTTTCTTCTCAATTATTACTGAAAGATTAGAAAAGCTTGGGAATTCTCTTACACAATGGCACAAAGAAACAAAAATTATCTAAGTCTGAAAATAGATTGCAAAGTTCAGGTATAACTTCAAAAAGGGCTCAATGGGTCCATAAAATGCCCGCAAACATTTTTGCTTCCAAGCCTTTATAGCGAAACAGGCTCGGAGAGACATAATCAATGTCTGAAACTGGATGGAATTTCTGCGGTAGTTTCATTGAAGTCTGCAGCAAAATTCCACTTGCTGGTAACCACTGATGACATTCTCTGCTGTTACACACTTTCAGTCTGTCACTAGGTTAACTGCTGGACTTAACAAACCTAAATATCAAGGCATTTCTACTAAAGCAAGTTAGTAAAACATGAAATTGCTGCATTTTATGTTGAACTTATTAAAGATCATTAAAAAGATGTACAATCTTGCCACTTACTTCCTCCCCATGTTCCCCATCTTTGTAAACCAGTTCATAGCTGGAAATGGTATCAGACCGTGGAGGTGTCCAGGAAAGCAGTATGCTTGTTTCAGACTCAGGTTCTGCTTTGAAGTTCAATGGCTGACCAGGCACTAAAGAAGAAGTTAAGCAGTGCTGTCAATTATTTATTTGGATACTTCAATACTTTCAAATTTTTAAAAATGTTATCCAAATATGGCATGGGATATTACTTTTATTTATCTTATTGAACTTAAATTGCTCCACAGTATTATGAAATTTATGCAAGCACAGAAAAATAATGATACATTCAATTCACATGTTAAAAATTATCAAAGATTTAAAATAATTTTTTTGCAGTGTAAGTAAAGCAAATAGAACCAAAATGCAATTTAAGAGATGCCTGGTGATGAATACCAGCAATCTAATAACCTATGTGTGAAATGGCAAATATAAACATCAATATATTTGTGTATGAGAAAAAGCTAATAGAACACGACTAGCTGAAATAGTCTAGAATAAAGTGTTAAAACTATTACATGTGTTTCCAGATACGATTTTTTTTTTTTTTTCAGCTCATAAATAAAATACATAAACACATCCTGGTCTTTTCTAAGAAGACACCCAAATACAATATCCAAATACAATAACCTGAAGTTGTTATAACCCAGTGAAGAGATATTCAGCTAATTTCTCATTAAGTGATGTATTTCCACCCTTTAATGACGGATATTTTTAAGAATATAGTTGAATTTCTAATGACGACACTTTCTAATTGCAAGAATGTAATTTTGATTGTGCTATCCAAGAACATTCTCTGTTGTTCTATCTTTTGCAATGGTCACAGAAATTAAATGTTATCCTAATTTACTTCTTCAAATGTAAAGCAAATTATAAGGTTGACTAGGAAAAGACAGCAAAACATAACTATATCATTGGATTGAGTATAATAGTTTTGGCACCCAAGCTGTAAAACATTATTTTCAGTTAATAGTGCCATTGATAAGGCAGGAAACAGTTTTCCCCAACATCTCTAGCTGTTCAAGAATAAAAAGTGACATGCTCTCATATTTTTTCATGGGAAGAATAAAAAGATGTACTTCTTAGCACACACTAAGAACAGGTGTAAGAAGTAGGATGTGACAATAATGATGGTTTCACAAACATCTATCAGGGAAGAATTCTATTATAGCATTACACTAAAAGACCTAAAACCTTCAGAAAGGAATCTCTTAAAATAATTTGGTATTTTTATTTTTATCTTCCCCAGACTTCTACAGAATATCAATTTGAGAAGAACACTGCCCTTGTGTATTCTGGAACACAATTTAGATTTAAAAGAAAGTTAGATTTGATATCTAACTTTCAACAGACAGAACCTTTCTACATGAGGTGCATATTCAAGCTGCTAGGTGGACACTGAAAATCTCTGCTTTTTTGGGTTGGTTGGTTGGTTTTTGTTTTGTTTTGTTTGATGAGTGAGAGTAACAGGAGACCAGCTCTTTTACAGGAATAAAAAGGGACAGGACTAATTAGATCTTTTTTTCAAAGGTGTCTGGTCTAAAAAGAGACCACTGCCTGGGTCCTGCAAAGTGCAAAGAGGAAACGATCCTAAAGCACTGGGAGCCATTACAGGAAACATCAACTAAGTATTTGTGACAGATTCTAATTTTGGAGAGGGTGCAGTGCTGGCAACAGTTCAGCTGGGAGAATGGCTCTCAACGGCACTCCCAGCAGTGACAGAAGGGATGGAAGAGACACAGCCAGGCTCTTCACAGAGTGTGGCAGGTGAGAGGCAGTGGCACAAGCTGAAACATGAGAGGCTCAGGACAAACCAGAAATTCAGCCAGGGCCCAAGGAGGTTGCACCATAGCAGCCCTGGGGCGTTTAACTCATCAAGTGGGTGAAGCCCTAGGACACTCAGTCTGACCACAGAGCCAAGAGTGCCCTGGGCAGTGGTTGTGGCTGGACACCTCCCCAGATAGTCATCCTGCCGGCCTGAATTGTCCTGTGATGCTATGATCTGTACTTCATGTATGGATACATGAATTGTAGAACACAGCCAGGCAGTAATAGCAAATGATCAGTCAAGTGACTCATATGACGGCTGGTACCATCTGTTATGATAAATATGGCAGCAGATGGAGAACTAAGGGTATTTCCTGTCTCTCTACATGCTTTAAGAACTTCATTCTCCAAGCAGTCCTTGTAAAAAACCCAAGCCCTCTGTCATCTTAAGTCTGCAATTCTCAATCATTTTATAAGACAAGCTGATTGCTAATTGGGCTTTTCCAAATGTTGTTTGTCAAAATAAAATCTTGCTTCAAAATTTAGTCTCCCCTTGAATTTTTTTAAGCACAGTTAGGCAACTCTGATGCTGAAAATATGGACAGAAGAAAAAGTTGACAGGGAAAGATGCATTGCTCCAAACAGATAAGCAAAGATGAAGAAGAAAGAAAACAAAACCAAAATAACAGAAACTAAACACACTTTATTGCTGATAAATTCTGGTATGGAACCTAGTACCAAAGGAAAAGGACCGGTAAAGGAAGTGGAACAAATAATTTTTAAACTATTTACGATTTATGCCTAGAATACACATCTGTTAAAAAAAAAAAAAATCTTCAGTGGCACATGGGAGCTAAGCCAAGCTGGAGCTGACAGAAGCTACTGGTCTCCTTCAGAGAGAGAAAAAAGGCTAGAGAAACTGCAAAGTATATGCAAGTGGACTTCATACTCTTACTGTAGTGTTTTTAATGTCACACATCAAATATAACTCCAAATTAGTGCTGTACATGGGCAGCCTAAATGGGATGATTTTGCATGAGCATTCTCTCAATACTGTCTTTTTTGTTTTGAGGTCAATATGCTCTAGAAAAGTACATTAATACCCCTAACTTCTGTGCGCTCCCTTCTTCTTATCTCTTCTTCTAAATATAACTTAGGGAGTACACACAATGAAAGACTACAATGCAGTAACGAAACAAAGAATAAAGTCCACAACTACTTTTTCCAAAACTTCACACCAGCTTCTAAATTTTCACTTGCCTATTCCTCCATGTTTATTGCTGGATAATCAGGAACAAACACAGATTGCTGGACTTTGTCCTGCACGTGTGGTTGTATCTCCATCCCTGATTAAAGTGCCAGAACAGGATCATAAAACAGGACCTCAGAAAGGCACTTTAGTTCCCTGCACAGCTCTTCAGCTGGCTGAGGTAACCAGAAAACTACTCCAGGACCATGCTGGGTTTGCAAGTGATAATGAAAAAGGAGGGGAGTCTCCAGGATAGAAAGGGCCCCATGACATTGCTGGGGTGAAACCCATACCTTGTGTAAAACTCAATGAATTCAATAAGAAATCAGCTTTGCAAAGGACAATAGATTGATCAAGAGAATTTACAATCAGTAGGGAACCTAAAGGGACCAAGAGTTTATGCTTCTGATATCTCTGAAAGAAGCATGAAACTCAATATAGGAACTCTTACAACTGACAAGCTACTGTGGTCCAGAGTTTTTCCTTTGTAAACAATATATATATTTTTTGAAATAACTCCTAATAGAACATAATTAAAAAATAAAATGGGTAACATACAAAATAAAATGTGTAATATCTGCACTGTGCTCTCCCCGTCTCTCTGCTACAACTGCAATAATCTCTTCAAATAAGTCTGAAGATAGCTGAGGTTTGCAGCTTTGCAATGTCAAAGAATCACAAAATAATTAACTACTATACATTTTAGATTTTATAAAAGCATAGTATATTGTGTGAAAAGTAATCAGAAATCCATAAATTGTTTTCTTCAAATGTTATCTCTAACTGACATAGTAGGAACTCGGAATAAAATAAATGTGTTAGTCAGTCTTAAAGACAGAGTCCACCTGGTCTTGTCTGGATGACTAGAGAACACAGTGAAGAGATAAATTTTCGCTGTGTGAAGGTGAGATCCTCAATACAGAACTCATCACTTTAGCACTTAAATGAAGTAAAATACAGACCAGGACACTTACCTGTGCATTGAGAGTAGGGCAGTTATTCAAAAGCTAAAATAGTCTTTCCTACCTGACCAGAAATATCTCTTGAGGGGAATTTTAAAATTTAAATCAGTTAAAAAACTACCCTATACTCCACTTCAGCATCAATATATGTATCTTAAAGTGGGGTGCCACAAGGATAGTGCCAGACTCTTTCCGGTGGTGCCCAGAGACAGGATGAAAAAACAGACATACACTGAACCACAAGAAATTTCTCCTAAACCTGAGGAAGAACTTTATATTGAGGGTGGCAGAGCACAGGAACAGGCTGTCCAGAGAGGTTGTGGTGTTTCCCTCTCTGGAGACATTCAAAACCCACCTGAATGCGCTCCTTTGTCACCTGCTCCCTGCCTTGGCAGAGGAGTGGGACTGGATGATCTCCAGATGTCCCTTTCAACTCTAAATATCCTGCAATTCTCCCACCTGCTTTCTTGCTTTGAGTTTCTAGTTACATGCTCTCAACTCTTTTCATGTGGAAGTCTATTTCATGAAATGCTTCACAAAGACACTAGACTAGGACTGTGGAGTTTCAGAGACATCAGATTTCCCCATTCACTTGTTCATTAAAAAAAAAATTAAATGTCTGGTACAGTCTAGCTTGCTACAACACAGAACAGTACGTTGCTACCAACTCTTTCTCTGAACTTCTAAATTTCTTTTACCATTAAAAACTCCAGAAATATTAGTTTAGTTAAATGTAACGCTCCATTTATATGCCCTGCAAGTTGGATACTTAACCTTCTCATTATGTCCTTTTTCCTATGCTGAAAGCATTAACCTTTTATAACTGTAATAAACCTCAGTTTTCAAATAATGGAGAATCCTTCATTTAAAACTAATAATTTGTTTTGTATTTTAAGTTTTTTTTCTACAGAAACATAAGCTAACAGTGACACATTCATTTATCCGATTTTTTTTTTCCCCTTTCTCTTTTTCCAGTAATTCACTATCCAACAGACCTTGTGTATCTCTCTCCTCTCCTTCTAACTAAGCTCAGAACAAAAAATAAGATTCACTTAATTCCTTCAGCAGCTATTCTCTTTGCAGATTAAAAATGAAATTAAATTGAATGAAATGAAATGAAACAAAACCCAAACACAGACAGTTCAAAATTCTAAATATTTCTGGTACACACAGATATTTTGCTCAATGTACACATTTTTATGACCAGTTTAAGCCCAGAAAGGAGTTAGAAGAACTGTGTGCTGAGCAGTTAAACTGGACAGAAACAAATTTTGTTTGCTAACACAGCAAAAAAAAAAAAAACCAAACCAAAAAACAAGTAAAAAACAAAAGCAAAGTATCACACTAAAACTCATATCAATATTTCTTTATTCTAAAATTTGATAAGTCAATTAACCTACATAATAGACCATCCTGACTCCATCCCTAACAGAATCTAATCCTTTAGTCCAGAAAGCAAAATAAGGACTTTCTTAAAATTTGGAATTGATCTCCTTTAACCCAAAAGGCTCAGATCCACAGCTCTTTTCTGATTACAGAATTTGTTAAAATGGTGCCTTTATACAATAAAGAAAGCACTGCTGCACACAACTGGGCAATAGGACATGGCTTTGTCTTCAAATGCTTAAGAAAATTATTGAACACCAAAACTGAACTTCTTTTGTTTTTTTTTCATTGTCTGGTTGTCTGAAAAATATATCCTTCTTTTCCTCTCAAAAGACATGCTCCCAATCAATATTTTAATTAAAAATCCAAATTTCACTACCATCACAATTTCAGCTGACATGCAAAGAAAAACGCTGCTCATACACCAGTTTCAAAAGAACAATTCTGCTATACTAAGGAAACAAAAATTCCTCTGAACAGTTTTTTTTAAGAATAAATTATTCATTTTTATAATCTCTCTCCAAAGATCAGAATACACTTAAGGCAGGCAAGCTCTGAACCATCTAACAGAGCCTGTAAGTCATATATGTCAGCATGATTTTGTTTTATATATGCTCTAACATCCCCAAAGTGAGGGTTAAGCTAAATATATATATAATGGCAGGCTTATTTGTTTAAAGTAAAATTAACCAAATGTAATCAGCATCCCATTCCTATTTTAACATTTTTAAAATGTCTTTATTTTGTCCATTTTCCATGTTCTTAAATGATACTTTATATTCACTTTAATATTTGAAATGCATTTGATTTTGAGAGATTTAAACTAAAACAATCATATTTGGATTCATGTTAAAGGAAATCTGGATGAGAAGGACAAGGAGAGCATTTTTTTCTAAGGTGTTCACTGAAGAGAAACTACTTGATAGAGAGATGGGGATTTCCTAATTTTTAACCATACCCTGGAATGGATGACTCCGCTAGACTTTCTTAGTTTTTATCACTTTTATGACTTAAAACATTTGTATTTCAAGTAAAAGCATCAGTGCTTAAATACGCTTCCTGTATGCTCTGTTGTTTTCTTTCAATTTTTTTAGTTACAATTAAACACTGAAATCATGTTTAAAAGAAACCCTCCAGCACTGTTAATGTTGTAATTTCTTCAGATTGCAACAGTAATCGGAAACAGATGGACATTACTTCTCTGAAGTGACCTCAGAAAATAATGTAACTTGGGCCAGTCCAGCTGAGCCTCAGTGCTCATTATTTTGATTCCTTTATCCTTCACTGGGGCAGCCACTGTCAGACACTTGCTAATCTAAGAGGTTTACAGTTGTGAGTGAAAACACAGATAAGGAGCTCACTAAACCATCTTCTGGAAAAGCTTTATGCATGTGGATTCAATCAGAAGTCAGATGTCAATATAAAAACGAGTTCTCTGAAAATGGTTGCAAATGCCAAAATTAAACTCTGGTGTATATATTTACATTTGCATGTGCACACAGACACATTTTAATGTACTACCATAAGATCTAAAAATCTCATAACTCCTTAGCTGAGATACTGGAAAAGGTGACATCTAGATGTTTGTGCAACATAACACCAAGAAAGATTCCAGAACAATACATCAATTTCTGTCTTTATTAAATGCATTACTGGTAAAATGCAGAAGTAAAAACTGGATGAAACGTAACTGTCTAAAGTTATACTTTAGAGATATGTTTTTAAGAATTTGAGGGATGCTAAATTCTGCAGCAGGAAACTTTCCTGTACTAAAAAATTCAAGTACTATTATATATTTTTATGAAATCACTGGCCTACAGTAATATTTCATGTATCTTTCTCTTAACTGTTAGACAAAAGGACCTTTTATTTCTTATTGCTATAATAAAAAACTTTGTGCAGTGTAACTCTACCAGAGCTTCTCACTTTAGACTTCATAAAAACTTTTCTGCCATGTTTTTTACTGTGCTTACTTGTTCTTTACTAATAAAACTAATTCATGATCCTAAGAGCTCTTGAACAGAAAAAAAAAAAACCCAACTGCAAATATAAACTGAGAAAATAGTGACCCTGTGGTATGCATTTTGTAGGGGCAGGTTTGATTTGACTTATAAATCCAAAGTGTACCAACCTGCTTGCTTGATCCTACATAAAAGTTTGTTGTATTTATTGCTCTCATGTTTTGTGCTCTCAGAATCTTACCAACTAGTTGAATATGTTGTATATAACATATTGTACATATGCAGTACCCATAAGTTTTAGATTTCCAAAAGCGATCTTCCCTAGAGTAATATGGCATAGGAAAACTGCATGTCACCTAAATAAAACCCACCAAAACCAACAAGTAACAAAAAGAAAGCTATGATGAACTACTGACAAACAGGTTTAGCACACAGAGTACTGACAAACAAAAGCCTTAAGATTTGGCCACCTCCAGGATGACGGTCTCTCTGAAATTTCAGTTGCACTACAGATTAATTTTGTTGACACTGATGAAAAAAGAAAGCATGAAGGGGTAATTTCCACTCCTCAAAGATAACTTGCACTGTGGAATTGAGAAAAGGTTATCTGCAAAAACTGACTGAATAAACTGGCTATACTTGAGGGGTAGTTCTTTTTGCAACCTTTTAAACTGAGGGTCCCTCCCACAAATTTTGTTCATTGCTAGCTTACCTCCTGTTTGAGTGATGACTTGAATGTCACTAGAAAGTGGTCCATCCCCAACAGAAGTAAAAGCAAGAACCTTCACAGAGTATGTTTTCTGGGGTACAAGATTCCCAATAGTGGTAATATGGCTGTCAGCCACATTGTGCTTCATCCAACTGTTGACATGTTGAGTGGGGTCCATGGTGTAATAAACTCTGTAACCTTGTATTTGCCCATTAGGTTCCTCGGGTTCTTCCCACTGTACCAGAATGGTGGTGGAGCTCAGCATGCGGGCCTGTACGTTGCGCGGTGCACTTGAAGGTGCCTGTTCTGAAGTCCTGGTTGATACAGGCTCGCTGGGTGGCCCTCGCCCAATGTTATTTACAGCAACTACCCGAAATTCATACTCTGAATATGGGCTCAGGCCAGCCACACTATAACGAGTTGTGGCCACCCCATCAATTTCTTTATATGGCTCCTCAGAGTTTTTGGGTTTGTGTTGGATTATGTAGTAAGAAACCGGCTCAGGGTTTCCAGAATCCCAAGTCAACGTTATGCTAGTTGCTGTGCTTTCTGTCACCACAGGTGTTCCAGGAGGTTTGGGTAAGGCTAAATACAAATAACAAAAAATACAGTTAGCACTATGTAACAGAAGACATTCTTTATTAGAATAAAAAGCTTACAAACAATAACAAACAACAAAACAAAAATAAAAGAGGAAGACAAAATGGAAAGAAGGAGCAATCTGTTCAGAGCAAGCTTTTGTCAATTACAATTTCCTCCAAAATCTATTGGAAAATCTTCAAGTTCTGTTCAATGCAGTTCATTTGTCATGAATTAATGATACCGACTTTTGTAATAAATCCATAACCACATACAGAAGAGGAATCTTATAGAAAGATGATTCACAATTACAGCTGAATTTTCAGATATTTTTTGAACCTCTTGTTTGCTTGTTTTACTCAGTGAATATG
>NC_031799.1:28268830-28300052 GCF_001522545.3 Parus major
ACAAGAATTACAAAAGAAGTAAACAGTTTTGCTAGAGTATCAAAAACCAACAATACCACATACCACCAAGAATAATGAGTCAGTAACCTTTCATTTCCAAAGCCTGTAGATTAGAAGATCCAAAAATCCAGAGGTGAGAGAATTCCAAAAAAAAAAGAAAACTACAACAGCAACCGAAAAAAAAAAAAAAAAAAGGCAAGACCACAATAAAGGGAAAAAACCATTTCTGTAATTCTTTTAGAGAGGGATACATATTTTCAATTTTATGAAGTTAAAGAAAAAAAAAGGATTGAAGAAGAACAAAACCAAAAACCTTTTATGAAAGATAAGACAAAAAGAAGATAGTCCATGTTGTCTTCTGCATGTCTGCTACTGTTCTCCAGACCATCTTGGCTTTGGTCCAGGACAAGAACAGCTAAGGAAGAAAAAAAATGATCTTTTTTTGCTCCAGTTGGACAAAAAAAAAAAAAGAGGAAGGAAAAAAAGAAGAAAAAAAAAAAGAAGAAAAAGAAAAAAGGAAGAAAAAGAAGAAGAAGAAAAAGGAGAAGAAGAAGAAGAAAAAGAAAAAAGAGGGACAAATGGTACGCTGTGACTGGGCTATGGCCAGGAGACCTGGATATGCTTTCTTTGAAGCATATCACAAATTAATTAATTATTTTTTATTTTTTTTTTTAATGAACAAATGAAAAGGGGAAAGGAAAAGGCAATGTGAAGAAAGAAAGATCACAATATGAGATTCACTGATCATAACCAAACAGGACAAAGGAAAAAGAAAATCAGATGATGGACATTTCCGTGGTTTTTGTTTTGTTTTGTTTTTTCCTTATGGAAAACAAAACAAAACAAAACCAAAAACAGGACAAAGATGAGAGGGATGAAAGGACAGAAAGAATGAGTAAGATCATTCTGTGAACGTTAGTTCAGCACTCTTACCTCTTATTGGTGTACCACCTGGGTGGATAATATGAATGCAAATAAGATTAGAAAGAAGAAGCATTAGTACGAGAAGAAGGAGGCTAGGGCTTTGGAAGAAGAATCAAATTAGATTTACAGAATTAAATAAGGTCTTAAGAGAAACTTGAATTACTATACTGTTAAAACAGGAATATATTAGATAGTATTATCAGGTTATAAAAGCAAGTTGCATTGTACCACAAAGGGCAGAAAGGCTATAATTGGCTGCACTGCCATTCTCAGAGCAGCATCTGAATTCTTAGACGTTTGGTTATATAGGGTTAGATATGTATCAAATATGCCTCAAATACTTAAAGGAAACTTTACAAAACTGTACTTATGACATATTTTAGGAAAATACTGGAAATTCTATTTAAATATATATATATATAGTTCTATATATATATAAAAAGAGGATACACTGAAGTCTATCTCAAAACAAACACTGTAGTTTAGGCTGGATTATGGCATTTACTGTTCTAGATCTATGTGATACATGTGTACTGTTTCTTTTAGGTGTTGCTATGACTGATAAGACAACATTTCTGTGGAGGTGTGCGTGTGCGCCACTATAGGGATCTGGTGACTACACTGACTGTTAGTAAAATGCATGCCATGCATTTTAAGAATAATAATACTAATCATATAATAATTATCATAATCATAATCATAATATTCTGAATATGGAAATTAGTGGGGGTGAAGTGCGCTTCAGAACTAAGCACTTACCAATAGATTCTGGAGATTTAAATACGGAGAGAAGAAAGACAGCATAAAAATATTATTATATTCCTTATAATTTGGTACAAAGTTTTCAGTTAAAGCTTTATATACTAAATCATCTATGTCACATGTGAAAAAATCTTAATTTACATTAACAGAAGGTTAATTTACACAGTTCTGCTGACAACAAGCAAAAAGTAGGTTAACAAGACGATTTAACATCACAGGACAGGTCAAAAGCTGAGAATTCTGGGAAGACACGTGATTAAACAACTTAGATTCTACAATGGTATCTACTACAATTGTCAAGGAAAAAAGCTCATTATATCCCAATGATCAGTGATCTTATTTTGGGATAAGCTTTCAACTTGATAAATTTAGAGATGGTTTTGGTTTTTTGGTTTTTTTTTGTTTTGTTTTTAATCTAAAGAGAACAAAAGAATAAACTAGGGCAGGAGGAGAGTGAGAGAACTGCTAGGGAGGTGCAAGGGCAAAGAGAGAGAGAGAGAGCAGCAAAAGCTGGAATCTACACCAAAAGCAGACTTCTGTAGATCCAGAAAATATAGGATTCATAAAGCTTTAGCGTGGACGCACACTACTGTGGCTAAATGTGTTGGTAAAAATGCTCAGGCAGCAAAAAAAACCCAACTTTGTTCCACAGATTACACAACGATTTTATTTCCTTTTTTTTTTTTTTTTTTCCAGGTATAAATCTGCATGGGAAGAAGTACTGTGCTTTATGTATTTGTGAGAGGAAAGAAGATGTGTCCAAACTGGCTAATCTTTGGTGAAGTCAAATGTGGAAAAGACAGCAATAAACACATTTTAGATTTTAATTGAAGTGTCTAATGCAGGTTTTGGTTTTGATGAATATAACCATTGGTACTCCTTGCAATTTCTGAATGAAGTCCAATGTTGAAATAAATTTGTTAAAAAAAATTAAAAGGAAAGAAGAAAGAAAGAGGAGAAAATGGATCCATCAAGTACTGCAAAAAGCAGTAAAGAAAAAAATTATCAAAAAATACAGTCACAGCAGTGAGCAATGTGGAGTAAACAGAAGCTGCAAAACACATAGAGACAGACTCTATAGGAAGCTATGACAACATCACAGACATGGACAACACACTCAGTAACACAGAAAAGGAGAGGGGAAAGAGAAATTATTACCTATAAATAAAATTGTTTAAAAAGGAAGAGAAAAAAAAGAAAGAAAAAGTGAGAGAGAACAACTCTGGGCGTCGGTGGAAACAGTAACAAGACCCTACCTGAGCGTAGCTGCTTGATGCGGCCATTGTTGTTGCTTGTGTCAACAGGTAAGAAATCTTTGAACCAAGTTATTTCAGGATCAGGATTGCCACTGGCTGCACATAACATGGTAGCTGTACGAGTTCGTTCAACCACCTTCAGCTGTGGGCCCATATCAATGGTTGGAAAACCTCGAGGAATTTGATCCTCTGAAAAAGAAATGTATAAATTGAGAGATTTCATGTTAGTTGTGCAGTACTGCATGAAAGCCCAAATCATCATCCTGCTTAGCATTCAGTAATCACCTAACTGTTTGTAAACAACAAACAATCAAATGATCAAAATGCTGATACAAAAGTACATAAAAAATGGCTACAAACTTTATAATTATAAAATCAGGTGAGATACAGTACCTAGCATGCAATCATTGGAATCATACTATGGTACCATAAAACGCTGGTGTTGCCCTGCTTGCAAGAGTCCTTACTATTTTACATGAAATATTGAATTACCGTGTCTACCAGCAATAGGGAAAACCCCTTCTCTTTATACCAGAGAAGTACCTAAGGAAGGATGATCACGTAGTGTAATATCTGGCCATGGACTTGGAAGACCCGAGTTATGTCTCTTGCTTCTATCATTATTACTTATCTGCTGTTCCTCTTAACATCTATTGCTCCCGTGCTCGACTGTCCATCTTACAGATGGCCATGATAGTGCTTTACTGCTACAGGGAAGTGCTGTGAAGATGAATGCATTATATGAATGCAAAACACTGAGAAATTGTAAACATTGGAGCTGTGTGGATGGAAAAGTTTAAGTGGCAGGATACTCATAATGATATTGAATAGATACAACAGTGCCTATTAAAATACTTAGATACAGCCCAAAATCCTCATGCTAGTGTGATTAATACTGAAATACTAAAAAATTCTGCACAAGAATAATTGCCCTTCATAATGTGACACCTGCTAGCAAGTAACAGTGGAAGCACAGTTGGATCAGGAATTTTCATGGCTAAAAAACCTGTTCAAAATACAAAATCTTGCTCTTCAATTCCACTGAAATGGCAAAAATATTTTTATTGCAAAATAATATTACTTCCATTCAAAAATGAAAATCAAAAATAACGAAATAAAGAGGATCAGCACTAACTATAATGCACATGTTATTAAATGTCTTGACTAGTCATTACTGACATAATTAATTAGGGGATAAACCTAATAGTAGAAACTGTTCAATATTAAAAAAAAAATAATACCTCTCTTTAGTTAAGAAGTGTCATATTTTCAAAGAGGTCAGATAAGTCTTCAGACTTTTCTGAAAAAATGTATAGCAAGCAAGTACAGCCTACAGTTCTTTGTAGTTCCTGGGGTGTGACATTGCTCATGAGCTACACAATTGGTTGCACAAGTGCACATAGATAACCACAAAAATACAGAATAATTGGAAAAGGTCATCTACATTTGACACCTCTGCCATGAGCAGGAACCTCTTCCACTAGACCAACTTTCTCAGAGATAAATCTGAACTGGTCTTGTACACCTTCATGAATGGAGGGTCCACAACCTCTCTGGGCAACTTATTTCAGTGCCTCACCATCTTCAGGGTAGAGCTTTTCTTCCTAAGATATAATCAAAATCCATCCTTCTTCAGCTAAGGGAAAATCTCCCATTTCCTATTCCTTCTGAAAAGCCCCACTCTAGCCTTCTTGTAGCCCCCTTTAGATACTGGAAAGCTTAACAAGCTCTCCAGAACATTTTTTACTTTCTAGGCTAAACAGTCCCAACTCTCTCAGTTTTTCTTTGTAGAAAGAGGTATTCCAGACCTCTAATCAGGTTGTGGCTCTCTACTGGCCTCATTCTAACTAATGAAAGTGTTTCTTGTGTTGGAGGCCCCAGACCTGTACACAATACTCCAGGTGGGAGTATCACAAAAAAGGAATAGAGGGATATAAGCATATCCCCTGACCTCCTGGACATGCCTCTTTTATGCAGCCCAGGATGCAGTTGGCTTTCTGAGCTGCGAGTATTCATTTCAGGGTCATATCATACTTTTCATCCAAAAACAATCCTGTGTTTCTCCCCAGAGTAAGTCTCGATCCATTTTCCACTAAGTCCATATTGCTGCTTGCTGTAACACAGGTGCAGAACATTTCAGTTGGCTTTGTTGCACTTACTCAGGTTCCACCTCTCAAGCCTGTTACGGTCAATCCACATTCTTCAGTGTGCTGACCCCACCACACAGCTTAATGTCATTGGCAAACTTGCTAGGGGAGCACTCAAACCCACTGCCCAAGCTGCTGACAAAGGTGCCAAGTAGCACTGGTACCAGTACAAATCCCTGAGGATCCTCAGCTGTCACTAGTTTCTAACTAAACATTGACCTGTTGACTGCAACTCCAGGAGTGCCATCATCCAGCCTATTTTTTATCCACCTGCCAAAATTCATGCCCCTCCAGTTTAGAGGATGAGTGAGAGAGTGTAAAATGCTCTGCACAAATACATACACTGCTGCCCTTCCTTGTCCACCATTGCTGTAATGCAATCCTAGAAGGCTTCAAATTTGTCAGGCATAATTTGCCTTTAGTGAAGCCATGTTGGCTGTCAAAAATCACCTCATTATTTTCAGTGTCTCTTAGCATAATTTCCAGGAGGATCTGCTCCTTGCCAGGCATTGATGTGAGACTGTCTAGCTTGTAGTTCCTTGTTCTTATTTCCCTTTTTAAAAGTGTAGATCATGTTTTCCCCTTTCCTGTTGGTGGGAACTTCACTGGACTGCCATGGGTTTTCAAATATGATGTATAGTGGCTGCATTCTTTCATTCTAACACCCTAGTCATAGGAAGGGTTCCTGTGTTTCCATACTAATTAAAGTCATAGACCTGCAGGCATCCACACATTTCTAGTACCACCCTGCTGCATGTGTTAGTACAAAGGGGTTTTAGGTTGCTCCGCAATGAAGCTGACTTTCCGTCTGGTGTGGCTGGAATGTCTTGGTGCTGGCCCTCAGGTGCTTTGCTGCTGACCTACATACCCTTTCCAGGCCCTTTCTGGCTCAGCCATCTAGCTGGCATCTGTGGGATGGCATGTTGTCCCACACCTTACCACTATTAAACTTGATGGTATCTCTGTTCCCTATTTAAACCCCTATCAATAAGCCCTGCTAGCCTTTGACCAAAGAATCTCTTCCCCCTTTGAGGCAGCTGAATCCTGTCTCCATCCAGCAAACTGGTGCCATGTATAGGCCATCCCATTGTCAAGGAAACCAACATTTTGGTGATAACACTAATCATGGAACCATGTGGGCCCATCAGTTTCTTTCAAAGCTAACGCCTGCAACTGGAAAAGAAAAAAAACTGCACCCAAGTCATCCCAGAGCCTTAATGCAGTGATCACAACTGTCCAGCAAGCTTCCTTGACTCTTCAGAACTAGGATTTCTACCAATCAGCTGATAAATGTCCAATCATTCACCAGACATAGGCTCTTCCCAAAGAAAGGTATGTTTCATGTCTGTTTATAAAAGTTTTTGCTTTGGTATTAGCTGACAAGATTTGACATGTGACACAGAACAGGATTTTTATAGCCTTTCCTACTTGGCTAATACAGAAAACTGTAGAGTCCCTTTTGCAAATACCTAAGTGTACAACAAAGATAATCTATCTTGAATGTTAGCAGGATGGAGTAGTAAAGAGCCTCCCTTTCTTATTTTTAATAAGGGCAATTAAATTCTATCCATCTGCCTTATGCATACAATCTCTTTGAATGAATGCTCTTTATGAAATTTTCATGAGAAACATCATGATGTAACATTCAAATACCCAGAACTGTTATATTTTTGACAGTTGTGGCTGGTGTCCAACCTGGTTTTCAGGTATCTGTCAATAAATCCAGATATCCAATATCAAATGGACAAGGAAAATAATGAAATTTCTAATTGGAGGGCTTATCACAATGGATTTAGTTTTTAAGATGTTAATTACTTTTTTTTATCTAAGTTTATTCATGGTTTGTACAACTGCCTTTACACTTTACTGATACCAAGTATGACATATCATCACTCCATGAAACAAAGCTGAGCATCAAATCACAGAACAACTGCATCTCTGCCACAATAAGACAAAAGTAACTATTACAAAATTTTTATATATTAGTATCTCTACAATTTTATGTGAGGCGGCCAGAAAAATACTTTTTACTGATCATTACTATGCTTATTAGGCTCTAAACTACAGTATATACTACTTTTCCCACGTAATATTCAGTTCTAGTCAATTGGTTTCCAATTCATCAACAATTTAAATCAGACTTGACCTTCTCAAAGCCATTTGGTACTGTCATTTTGAGAGGCCATTAAAGGTCAGATTTCTCTGTCCTTGTGGCTTAGCGACTTATCCATGTAATATGTATTTTGTTTAGGATGACAGATACAAGTGATTTAGAAATAGGCCACATTATTTGAATTTGTCATGTATCTTAAAGGTGCTGAATTTAATTCTTGGCATTAAAATAATGCATTTAGTACAGGGCTAGGATAATTTCAAGCTGCTGCATGAACTCCACAAACGTTATTTTTCAGTGTATGATCTGAACAGTACAGAAAACAATTACAAAGAGAGGTTACCACATGAGCCCTTAAGAGATAATGCTGCAAAATGACCTTGCTTTGCTTAGTATCATGGTTCTTAGTATTTCTCAACTCCCAGCATACTCGATCAGTTTGACATTGCCACCCAATGCACACAGAACAAACAAAGACACTGGAAGCCACTGTGACGCTAGAAAGTTGTCACCTTCTTGCCATTACTAAAATTTGGTGGGATGTGACAGGAGTGTGACTATCAATGGCTACAGGCTCTCCAAGAGACAGGTGAGGAAAGAGAGGGGCAGAGGGGTTGCCCTCTACATCAGGAGGTAGAGACATCATCTGTCTCTGAAGAACAACCACAAGCAGGTCAAAAGCCTGTGGGTAAGAATTAGGGACCAAGGCAAGAAAGGGAACCTTGTGGCTGGTTTTAAGTATAGACCCCTGATCAAAGGGACCCTACTGATGAAGCCCTCGTGCTCCAGCTACAGGCAGCACCATGATCACAGGCTCTTGTCCTGTTGGGGCACTTTAACCACCCCAAAATCTGCTGGGAAAGCAGCATAGCGGGCTGCAGGCAAGCCAGGAGACTCCTGGAAAGCATGAGGGATACCTTCTTGAGCCAAGGAATACACAGCAGCCCTACCAGAGGACATGCAATCCTGGATCTGATGGGCACCAGTGTGAGTGAGCTGACCTTGAACGTCAAGATTGGAGGGAGTCTGGGCTGCAGAGATGACGCATTGCTGGAGTTTGCAGTCCTGAGGAATATGGGCCGGGCGAGGAACAAAGTCAGGCCCTGAACTTTAGGAAAGCAGATCCCCAACTCTTCGAGGAGATAGCCAGTGGGATCCAATGGGAGACTTCCCTCAGGGACAAGGGAGTGGAACAGAGATGGCAGATCTTCAAGGGAGTCTTCCACAGAGTGCAAGAGCTGGCAATCCCCAGGAGCAAGAAACTGGGGAAGGAAGGCAAGGGAACTGCTGGTCAGACTGAAGGGAAAAAAGAAAATGCACAGGCAGCTGAAGCTAGGATGGGTGGTGACCTAAGAAGAGTAGAGGGATAAAGTATGGTTGTGTAGGATGATGTCAGGAAGGCCTAGGTGAAGCTGGAGTTGAACTTGGTAAGGACTTGTTCCAGGTCAGGTTGGATAGGGGTCTGAGCAACCTGGTCTAGTGGAAGGTGTCCCTGTGCATTCTAGAGGGCTTGGAAATAGATTAACTTTAAGACTCCTTCAAAGGCCATTTAATGATTTCATAATTCTATGTTCTGTAAACAATGTCCTGGCTGCCAGTTTAGTAATTGCTTCCTTTCCAAGAAACTTAATAGGAAAAAGCATATTAGTCTTTACATTCAGACTTCAATATAAGTATACCAACAACAAATGTAAAATACGTAATTTTATTTGTTGCTGCATTTGTCCTAGAGGTGAGTTTGCCCTCATAAATGCAACAGCATTTAGATTAGAGACTCAAACTCAGTGTTTTTGTGTGAACAAAATTTTGATGGAGTGGAATCTTGAAAATAGCCACACGTTAAAATTATACTCTACCAAAAAGAAACCACACATATCTTTAAGTGGTATTGATAGAAAAAACATAGCTGTACCACAACTATATATAATAAATTCTGTTCTGCTCATCACTTAACTATTTCCTCTCTTCTTAAAGAAAAAATGTGCTGCTGCAATCTCTTCTTAAAATTTTTTTAGTGATGTAATTATTTCATAAGATTTCAGGAACTGAACTTCCCAAGCAATGAAAGTGTACTGTCAAGACTACACATATACAAAGGCTGGATCCAAAGAAAGAAGAGGATTTCAGTACAGTTACTTTGACCCTTTGTAGTAAACCTGCATGTTTAATATACAACAGCTAAAAAAAAAATAGTTATATTTAGCTAGGATTTGTGCCACAGCTTCTTAACATTTTGACTACTTTTTCTTTAAAAGGTTACTTTCAGATCATGAGTAGGCCCTCCTGGCAGCAAGAAGAGTGCTAGCTTTTAGAAGCAGATTGAGTCTTGATGTCTTAAATTTTGCACACTTTTACCTTACTGAATCACTCTGGCAATCACCATCATGTTTTAACATGAAAGAGTGAATAGTGTGAATAGTCTTCTGAGTTACACCACAATATGATGATATTACTATGATCTGAAGTACAAGTGGGAAGTACCCAAAGCAAATTGTTAGGACTTTGGTTTTGGATTACGGACTATAAAGGCAAAGTTATAGCACCAGGCTCAAGGCCAGACAGTTGTAACAAAAATTGGCTAATATGTTTGTTAAGTATTAAATTTTTCATTAACTATTTCACCATTGAAATATACATGTTCCAGAATATGAATCTGGAGTTCATATTCATGTCTAGACCAGAATATTAACCTGTAGTTAAATCTGTGTCATCTGCCTAAAATACATACTCATAGTGTTTGACTGTGCCACTTGAAAATCTTGCTTATGTAAACCAATTATTCTTATTGTGCAAATGGAAGGTGGTTCTCAACTCTATTCCAGAAGAAAAGAAAGTGATTCTATTTTAAGATTCACTGATAGGTTTGCCACAGGCACATTTTAGTCATTCTGTAGCTCACAGAATAAAAAGGCACACATGGAGCATTCCCTGAATACATTATAGATACTGAAGATAAACTGCCACAATAAAGTTTATTATTTCAAAGAACAGTGTAAATAAAGCTTTTATTTTCACTATTCCAGATGGCAGCAGCATATAATTTGCACTGTTTTGACATCATGACCGTATTATTCCAAATCATTCTTCTTCCTACTGAACTGAATGCAGGATTGAGAACAGTAAAATCAAAGAGACTGGGGGAGGAACTAAAAATCACCATTTCACAGTGAAGTTGGTATTCTGTACTATTATTGAAGAACCATGGATATAAAGGAATTGAAAAACAAAACCAGAGCCAATTCTAATTATACATAAAAATTAAATTGGATTTAAAAGATATAAAGCATCAGAGAAGTGCCAGTTAATAAACATTATTCATACTGAAACACTTTACAAGGCAAATTTTGGCAAATAGAAGTAATTATGAACACACAATAAATTATTTTGTGGGATCCTTTGTTCGAAGTTGCTATATACAGATGGATACTTTTTTCTTAGCGGTGCTGTATATCAGCAAAGCAGGGTAATGGCTCCACTAGAATAATAGATCTTGGTATCAGTTGGGAGTTCTCTTTAATTTTGCACAATTTTAGCACACAAGGAAAGTGAATTAGGCATTGATAAGATGATCAGTAAAAATTCAACATAAGAACAGCTGTCCATACCATCCCATCAAAACCAATGCATTTCAAAGTATCTTCATATACTGAAGAGATGTGCAAAGCACATTTTGATACAAAAGACAACAAATTTGTTTAGTAGCTCTGTATGCAATTACCCTGCAAATTGCAAAGTAATGTCTATATAACAGAACATAGAGCCACTTAGACTGAATTATCATTTGTATGAATGTTGAAGCAGCAATTTCACATTGCATTAAGTCAGTTAACATTCATTGTTATTAGCATTTAGCTTTAAATAAGTTCTGTTTTAACAAATGAGTGCACTGAGCCTTTGAAATTAGATATCTTCATAAGGACATGAAAATGGAAAAAGGAATTTGTACCTTTCAGCAGTTTTCAAAATCTGAAAAATTAGACTGCACATAGCAAACTTTTCCCAAAGTGACCTGTCTCACTCACATGAACAATGAAATACCTCTCACTCTGCTTTAATGACGACATTCTGAACAACAAGAATTAACATTTGTGTATTAACACTCTATGAAAACACAAGCCTCTAAGTAAAGCTTTATTCTCATATTTGTACACAGCCAGGTCACAGCTTAAAGCAGAGCATATCAGCTGAACATCAATGTAACCAAATTTGGTTATGACTGAACTTTTGGATGTCTGTTCTGTTCATTTGGAACATGACAGGAAATACAAAAAAAGCTGTGTCCCAAAAAGAAAAAAAAAGGAAAAAAAAGAAAAAAGAGAGGTATGGAATTCAAGCATCCCTACCACCAGACACCCCTTATCTAACACAAGGACAGGACTCAGAATCTGAGGTAATGAAACAAAGGCAGAGGATATGGTGTTTTAAGAGCAGGGTATCATATATTTAGGAAAAAGAAATGCTAAACTTCTGAAGCAAAGAGAATACAGCATGCCACATATTTCCATATGCAAAAATTCACAAGGAAACCACTATATATTTTGCACTGGTGAATAAAAGACAAGAGGACTGCAAAAGCCAGCAACATGAATTTCCATGATTACTGTTTCTGATTTAAGGCTTAGTTTCCAGACAGGGTTAGGATTTAGATTACACAAAATCGAGGTTAAATTGGGGCTTGCCAAGAATCAAGATTAGGAAAACAAAAAAAGCATGCTTACTCTATCCAGTCAATATTTTAACATACTAATATTTGTGCTTTTACATCCTCCTTAATTTTATTAGAAAAATAAAGGGGAAAGCAGTGCAATGCAGGCAGTTTTTTCTTTAAGCTTTACTTTTTCACATCACATACAGCTTTATGGTAAGGTAAATAATGAGATGAGCAGCAGGTTCATGTATACACCAGAGCACTTGTTTTGTAGCCTGAATACACTGACTGGTCCAGAACATGTAAAACCATTCTTTTGCTCTTCTACCTGTCTTTTCTACTCATTATTACTCTGTGTTAAAGTATTTATACTAATAAAATACATATGACACTTTCTGTAAGTAGTTACCTTGTACTCAGACTGAAGTGTAAAGCAATAAATCACCGCCATCAAGTACCAACATCTCAGTTTGAGGATGCTCTAGAAGCATCTTGTTTTCTTGCGTTCAAAAGAGCAAGAGAGAAAAGAGGAAGTAAGAGCACCCCGTCAAAGGAGTTCTCATATACAGTCTGCCTCTCCCTCCTTCCTCATCATGGCCATTTCTGTTACTGTTGTTACACTGCTTTCAAGGAATCATTTCCTCAACGCCATAATCTTCCTCAATGTTTTCTAATGCAGCCTACATACTCTGTAGCTCAAACTGTCAACTATAAACTATACTAACTGCATTAATGTCACAGCTGAAGAATTTAAGAACCTGACAAAGGAACTTGTCAAAATCATTAACTTTGTTGAAGCATTGTTTTTAAAGGAGAACAACGCTATTTTCTGCATTTCTAGCTCGGCATCAAACTTGTACATTTTAGAGGAAGAGAAAGAGGATATTTTCCCTTTGGTCAGTGGTAAGAAAGATACCCCAAAAGACCTACTGTTTAGCTCCCTAAAAGAAATAAATGAGGAATAAGGGTTACGAAATTGCATCCCTTGAGTTTTAACAAAAGATACCAGGTGCCGCATGTTAAAAGCATGTGGTGCAGTGAATTAAAGCAGTAGTGTCTATGCATTTCAACTGCTTTTCTGGTGCCCAGCACAACAATGCAGCTGTACAGATGTAACAATTTCAATGTTACTGCATTATTTCAATAAACAGAAAACATAAGCATGAAAAAAACCCAACAGAAGTCCTATTGCTGAAGAGATGGAGAAAAACGAGATATGTTGTCAGAACTGGAAATGGACTTTGGAAAAATGCAGTCAAAGAAGATACCCTTCCAAATTCATTACTATTCAGTGTTATACTAATGTTGCTCATACAAAATATGAATTGTTTTTCTACACTCAATGCAGCATTCATCTTCATTGCTCAAAAGCATACTTGCACCACATTCAAAATGCTTACCTGATTACAGATAGGTGACTGTAAAAAAGCAATAGACACAGTACTTCCCCATTTTTATGTTTTCTTTGCTTATTTTAAGTCTTTCCACCACTTTGAACATGTGTGAACATGAACATCAATTAAGAAAATGCTGGAAGATGTAAGACACAAAGCAATGCCTTATAACATGTACTCCTAATATATGTAAGCAAAAGACAGAATCCAAAGTACTTGTAGAAGTTAAAGCACTTGGCATCTTTGAAACTGTATGAACCTTTAACAGAAGGAAGAAAGTAGTTCCTTTGTGAGTAGATGGTGAAGTTCTTCTCTGATTGCTTGGCTATACAGGGAGTGGGTGTGCTCTGTATGGAGGCTGAATGCAAGAAAGCAGACAGGGAGCACAGAGCCTGTGGAACTAAGTCACACAAGGTTCTTACTCTAGCCTGAGAGATCATAAGGAGGAATCCAAACAGTCCTTGGAGAAAGACAACAACTTTTGCAGGTGTTGTTTGGATCTTTGTTGTTTACTCGAAGGAAACAGTCAAGACTGAAAGTCAATGCAGTTCCTAACTGACCAATGACGGTGATGTGTTAGTTTAATGTCCAATAGAAGTTTTACCTCTTGGACCTGTCTATAAAAGAAAATCTGGAATATTAAAACTAGCACTCTTGTATAACCTATCTAGAGTCTATGTCATACTGCTTCGCCGTTCTTAATATAGTGCAACACTCTAGACTTTGCTCCTCATATGCTTGAATTACGAGGGAGGAATCCCTCTCACTACTTGTGTGTGTCACCACTTTTGGCAACATTCCCTTTCAGAAATACTGAGAAGCTGCCCATCTTCTAAAAGGAAGCTGTTAGCAAAGAACAGGTGTATAGGAAAAAGAATGGAAGGGAGTACATATTAATTGCTTTTTTGTTTGGATGAGTTTCACCACCTAAAATGTCTCTGTCCGTACAAAGATGCTACAGGGAAAATACCATTGACTTCTGGTCTACAAGGATACAGAAAGGCTTTCTCTCTATCAGAGGACACACTTAAAATTTAGCTGCTTAAAATTCAGCTCTTCACAGTCCTCTGGCAAGTTGAATAACCACTGCTGACAAAAAACTTCACGGAGTCACACAGAACTTCACACTAACACTTTATAGTATACACATGGCTAAGCAGTCAACATTTCAAGGTTTTCATCTCACAAAGACTTGAAGATTCATGATGTCAAAGGTTCATTTTGTCACCCAAGCCCAATGTTTAGCTGTGACTTTGAGTCCAACCTGAAATTTCACTGCTGCCCTAAGATGAAGTAAAAGCGGGAATAGTCTGTGATTGAATATACTTTATGATGTAATAGTGAATGCTGCTATTAGAAATGATAGATAAGGTCTGTACTTTGAGTTATCATGTGGAAGAAAACGCTTGACACCCCAGCATGCTCAGAAGCGTGGCAGAGGCCCTGCCTTGAGCTTGTACAGAGGTGATGCAGGGCAGCACTTGCTCTCATCTGCTGGGAGCTTGCTCCTGTCCTATGCTACTCCAACACATTTTTCACAATAATATTCACACAGCCTTGAAAGAGGTATTGTGCATCACTGTAAGCTGAATGGAGCATACTCAAGCAGGCTCTCTGAAAGACTGAAGGAGAGAGATTACTTTAAACATGACATTTTCACATTTGTCTAGCAACAACAACTTATATTTCTCATGGAACTGTAAATGAGAAGTGATGTGGGAATTCATTCACAAGATGTTGAACGTAGAACAACACCAGATTTACTCAGCTTTGCTATAACTCTCGCTACAACTTGAGTAATTCCACCACAATTTAAATTGTCAATAATATGAAACAGAATTCTGGCTGGACACAGGGACACAGGATGTTAAAAAGATTTTTTTTTAAAACCTTTTATATGCAAAGATCAAGGTTCACATCCCTAAGCTCATCATAATTTTTTAAACTACTTTTTAATTATTTTAAATAATTATGAAGTTCAGTGCGCTACCTCTAAAAAAGGTAATGAAATCAAAATCCACAACAGGCAGTGTAAATTGAAATTTGTTAGTCTAGAGTCTGAGTGAATATATTTAAAGTACTAATAAAATGTGGTCCATAATATTTTTAAACATTTGCACAGTAAATATTAAACTGATTTTATGTACAGTATAGGCAAGCTTTTCGCTTTCACAGTTTCTGTTTAATTTTCTCACCAATTTTCCCATTCATCTAATCAAAGATCATCAATCATTCCTGATATTTTTAAATTATGACCCTTTGTTGTTTCTAGTTGATTTTGCTTTGGTTTGTTCTGATTTTTTGTAGAAGACATTTCTGCAAATGAAAATGACAATTAGTTAACAAAAACCTGCTGCAGTTCCACTGGAACTGCAGAACAAAATGCTGCAGTTCCAGTGGAACACTTCACCAGTGTGAAGCGTAGCTTTTTTCAGCATAGCTGGAAGTCATGGACCTAAATGAAGGCTGTGATAATGTCTGAATAGTCCAGTGTGGTTACAAGAAGGGCCAAGAGTCATCATGTCAGGCAGGGTGGAGGAGGGTAATGGGAGAGAAACAGAGAAAGAAAAGAAGAAAGCTTCATGTTGTGTCAGTTACTTGCAAATTCATCACAAACTGTTTTGTGTAGAATAGTTAACGAAGTCAAACAGCTGTGGAGAGCCAGTTCCTGCCTTTGAGCAGACACAGTGTGACAGAGTAAGCTTAGCAGAGTGTTGTATATGTCAAGTACATCAAAACCAGTGTAACCAGAAAAAACCTCCACTCTCACTTTGTCAACAGACTTAACATCTGATAAGCTGCATGAAGAAGGTACAAATGAAGAACACAGAATTCTTGATAACAGAAGATGTGAATGTGTCCAGTGGTGAATTAAAACTCAGTGGAAGGCCCTATGCCACAGGAGTAGTGCAGGCAATTGACTGAGAGGGGCAGGGTTATATATGCTTTCAATAATAAAACTGTTTCTCTTTGGATTTATTAGTAGTAACATCTGTCATCCATTTTACAACAATACAAAACTCATTTCTTTTAGAGAAAAGAGATTGAACTATTTTTCCTGTAGGCTGGAGAGGTAGGCATGAAGATTTTTATATGTACTCTTTAGAAGCAATTGCGAAGAGGTCAGACTTACAGCAATTGAGAAATAATTTCTACCACAAAACAAAAACATAGCAATAAATTTCAGACCCCACAAAAGTAATTCAGTATTCCAATATTTTTTTGTACCTGAAGAAGACTTAAAAATCAATCTGTGCGTGCTAAACAACTTTCTGCTTTCATTATGGCATTTTTGAGTATTTGAGTATGTATCACTTTAAGAGATATAATACAAGCTGTTCTATTAAATGAAATGTAAAAGGGGTTCTAAAATAAAGGGTTAGTTATTTTTGCCTTTTCTGTAACTTCCAGCTCCTTTGGCAAATGAGAAAAATATTTTACTAACATATAGGCAGCTTCCTGTGTGTGTGCTCTTTCTTTAAATACTGTGCTTCCGGAAAAGTTTTGTCTAAACTATTTATTCTGATGCCTCCTGATGTTCATCCTTTCTGATTTTCAACCTTTAATATGACCCATTTAAGCCTTCATGACCTATTGCAGGTATATGTCCATAAACACTTTTACCTCCAAAGCCCCACCTTGACATCTTAATGTCCTTTGAAAACCCAGTAACCACTTCAAAGACCATCAGCAAGAACTTTGAGAAATAACAGTCTCTTGTATTTTGGTCCTAAAATGTTTATGCTTCTCTATTATCAGTTAGACCAACATTTTCTAATTCTCTAACTCTTTGGAATTTAGCAGCTGCCTTTTCACAAAATTTAGCATCATGGAGATGACAACTGCAGGAACATGACACAGTTCTTGCCTGAACACACTGAAAATCTCCCTCTGCACTAAAAAGTCTGAAAGATCTTGGAAGTTATCAGCAAGTACCTCATAAATCTCTATGTTTGTTGCTGATCATGCTTTGCAGCTCCAACAGGAAGGCTATTTGAGCTTCTATTACTTAATTATTCAAAAGAGAAAAAAAATGTTTTTTACAAGTTAATGTCCTGCTGAAGCCTTCAAAAATTGACAAGAAATGCACTTAAATATTTTTACCAGTTTTCAAGAAGCTTAACAGAAATACCTTTCTCATAAATAAAAATCTAAATATGCTCCCAAAAAAATTAATTACTACCACACATAGAACCCTTACATTGTGCTTAAATTTGGACAAAGTACTTTATTCCAGAAAAGGAGATAAAAATTCCTTAGAAAGTATCTTATTCTACATGAAAACCAAAAATGTAATCAACTATGAGCTGTAAATAATTACTTCCTGCTTTAAACCTAATGTAGGACATCAGAAACTATCAAGGGTTTAAAAGTTAGGATATACTACCTGAATTTTGGGGACTCTTTTTCTAATGAGTCTGAGTCAGGTAAAAGTATGTACCTATTATACAACAGGAAAACATGTAGTAAGGCTAAATTAACTGATGCACAACATATGCAAGGCCAATGTGTAACAGTGTAAATTATGTGATTTCTTCTGAGATATAGAGATCTGAGATCTAGATTCTTCTAGATTAGCTATAGAAGGTTTCTGAGATCTTATTATTTTCTATCTTTTTCACTACAGTGTAAAAGTTCTTTCCAGTTAAGGTAAAAAAAAAAAAAAAATAGGTATTTTTTTTTATGTAACATGATTTTGCGAAGTGTTTCAGAAAGCAGACGTCCATTATACTAAAAAATGGGTACAGTTTGATCTTTATAGCTGCATAAAATTACAGTAGATTTAAAAAAAAAAAAAAAAATTTCTTATTTTCTACGGTATTTAGTAATATTCAAATCACTGCACACTGGAAAAAATAATTAAAAATCCATTTTTAACAGTCTGTTACATCATATAATAGTACAAATTATGGAAAAAATACTCCATGTTTCCTAAATCTAGGTATTCTGTTCAAAATAATAATATGCAGAAAAAATATTTCTTGATTGTCTTCCAATGGCTTTTAAAGTTTTTCATTACATGATTTGTCTAACTTAAAGATACTGAGTAGTCTCATTGAGGAAACTGACTATAATGGAACTATTTACACAATTAAGCATGTTGCAAAACAACTGTCACATTTTCTAAATTCATTGCCATTTCATTTCATAAGCTATTGCATCTCATGTTTTCTTCCTACTCAAAAGAAAACCAGATCATTTACAAATTTTCCCACACATGACAAGTATTACATTCTGTTTCTCTGTAAGTGAAGTCAACTTGCATGTATATTACTTGCCTGCCTGAGATTTGTAAAGCGCTGTTTAGATTTTACGCTGACTAAAATGAAAATTTAGACATGCATCATCAAGAACACTTCATTTTACCATGATATTAGGAACAGATCTTATGTGAAGCAAAAACAACATTGCAGAGAAATAAATGATTCTTTTCTTACATCAAGGAAAGAACAAAGAAGCAACTTAGCATTTGTTCTTACCACTATCCACCAAACTTTTTAGGGCCTGAACAAGCAGCCTTTTCTATGAAAGCAAAACTGACTATTAGTTACTAGAAAACCAAGATAAAAGAGCAAAAATAAGTTTCCAAGTTGCTATTTTGGCAATACAAGTGAACTAACACACACAAACATGCAATAATTGATTAAAAGTTACATGAGATTGTATCACTATTCATGGCTAATAACTATGTTTTAGATCACAATAGGATGCTGAGGCAAACAGCAATGACCTTTTAGCACTGTATCAAAGTACTGAGTATTAGCTAAATGGTAAAATTACCAATTACCACTACCGCCTATTCTAGCAGCTACATGTTGATTGGCCTACTATTTAGAGGTTGTAAGACTGAAAGCTCACAGCTGGAGGTTGTAGGGAAGTAAGGAAACCACTACATCTCAGGCAGTGTGAGCTGTTTGTTTAATAATAATTACAATAAAGCACATATGTTTTCTCTTCTCTTGATGTGTATATATTACTAATTAACAAGAGAAGAAGCAAAGAAAAGAATAGATGCTATAAAACCTAGAATTCATATTTAGCACATGAGTTGCAGGCAAAACCAGGACAGTATTCCACAGAATGATCTAGAAATTGAATAGCACCTTTACCAGTATTATTAGCAGTGTTGAACAGAGATATTAATTTTATATTGATTTTATTTTACTGTATCCTTAGTATTCTAAGTGATTTCTGTTGTTCCATCTGCACCTAAATTTATATTGTTATTGTAAGGTTCCGGTTTGCCTTTCTATATTTTTCTCTACCAGTAGTGTAACAAGTTATGTTTATTTCCTTAAGGCTATGGAGATAAATGCTCAGAAGATACTTACTGATTTTTAAGCTTTGATCTTCCTGGTATTTTTACTCTAGAGACAAGTACCTTTTTAAACCTTTTTTCCTTTTTCTTTCCCTCCCTATTTTCTTTCAGCAGAAGAGTCTTTCAGCCAGTGTTTAGTCTTCTGTTCAAAGCTGCCTCCCTAGAGAGTTGTAACTATTTGTCAATCTCCCAAAAGTAAAGATAAGGATTTAAAGCACTCTTTTCACTTTAGCTGAAAAATTAACTCCTTGTTCCCTTCCTGTTGTTAAATTCACTTTAAACTGCTGGTGCTCTCAGCTTTGGTTAATTGCCTAGAGCCATGGTGGCTGAAAGGCAGAGCTGGTGCAAACAGCACTGGTGCAGCACCTCTCCCATTCAGCTACACACTGCTGGCATACACTTTATTCCAGAGTGCTCCAGTGAAGAGTCTGAAGTCAGTCTGTACCCTGCCTGTGGCTAACACCAGAGGAAATTAAAATTTAGGAAGATTTCATTGCAGGTTATGACGTTATGGTGTGGATGGAATGCTTTATCTCCAATATGACAGCTGTCCCAGCTCAGGTATTGCTTTATCATGTCAGATAAACACTCTACATGCAGCCCTGACCAGCAAAAGAAGATTTGTTTTTCTTAGAAGACCAGTAAAAAGATTTGGTGGTAACAATACTATTCCTGAGTGTGACAATTTACTTTTCTAATTCTCAGCCTACCATTTATGATGAAACTCCCACCTCTGAAGCTGTTTAAGAGATGTTTGAGTGTGTACTGCTTTGCAAGATGTAGGTACAGAAAATAATTATGATGACTCACTGCTTTCTGCCTTTAGTAATATGCTTTTAATATGGGAAGGGACAGCTAAGTTCACTAAAAATTTGGTGAGAGTGTGCCAGCCTAGTGCAATATACAGGGTAAAAGACTGTGGGTAAAAGTCCCAGAAGAATTTTAGCATGCAATTCTGAAAGAAGAAATGATAGAGATGTAACATCTGCAATATGACTATGCATGTGAGATACTTGCACTCAGATTCAAAACAGCATAATGATCACATCTGCATGCAAATTCCAAAATTTAAATGTGATGAAGACATATGTGGTACTTAAAAACTGAAAAACAAGCCTCAGTTTCTTTCTGAGCAGTGAATGCAATAATCACTTCACAGATATTAACAGTCATTGCAAGCTTTTCAGATTAACTAATGCCATATTTTATTCTGTTGGGTTTTTTTTCTTCACTTAAAAGAAAAATCTAGCTCATACTAGAATATTAAGAGCAAGAGATGATTTATATTTCTTTTTGTATTCCAACGAAACTACTAAGTGCCAAGCAGTCACATTTTAATTCAGGGATTATTAATGAACAACTTTGTTCATTAAGTTTGTTCATGATAAGATTGAGTAACAGAAATTAAAAATTTTCTTAAATCTTATTCTAACATTTCTAGAATTATTTCTTAACTTCATGTTCATTCAAATGAGCATCAAATCTTGTGGGAAATGCAAAATAATTTTAAAAAACCCAATAGAAATATTTGGATACATCTAGGCATGGATTCCAGCTGGTGAACATGAAACCCACAGTTGACTAGAATAAAGGAAAGCATATAGTACTCTAAATTCCTGCAGAAGACTCTACAGAGGCCTTAGTAAATACTTTAGAATGATAGTAATTCATTTTGACTAATGGCCAACTCATTTTACTTCTTTTATCATTTCCACAAAGAAACAGGTTATTCTTAAAACTCAGTAAGAGACTTTCAAAAAACCACAAAAAAGTAAAAATCTTGTCCTAGAAACAAGTAATATTTGAGGCTGCCTTCAGAGAGTATTTCACTACTATGTTTTAGTGAAGAAAACTGGAAGGACTGATTATACATTTTGTAGTGAAGATATATATATATATGTTAGAAAGAAGAGGCTTCTTTGCGAGGCACACAGCCAGGACACTCAAACTTAAATACACATCAGCTTCTTGTTTTCTGCTGTTGTGATACAAATAAGGAACAAGTCACTGAATGATGCTAGATTTGGGAAACAATATTCAGATTATATAACATAATTTGATCTTCTCAACAGTATGGGTCTGAGACAAGACTTGTCTGCTTCTGTATTTCTTATAATAAGTAGTATCTTTAGGAGTTCTGTAGACTTTATGGGACTGTTTTAAAGTCCGATATCTATAAGAAAATATTATTCTAATAAGCAAATGACCAATAATGAATCATATCCTGATATAGGTTTAAAAACAGTGGGTACAATTCTGGAACACAGGATTTGTAGCAAAAGACAGTTTGTGCACTGTGCAATGCTCCTAGCAAACAGCTCTGTGGTTCACTTCCACAGCCAGCTGGTCTTTCACAAAAAATGGTTCCACGTTCCCTGTGTAATTATTACTCATACACATGGAATAAATCTGTTCTGCCCAGATTTTGTTCACTCAAATCACCATTCAGTATCTCTCAACAATATTCTCTTTCAAAATATCAGTGGACAGAAGGGTTGAAGGACCTCAGTTTGTCCCAAGCTACAGACACTGACCAAAAAAGGCAATGCAATTGGAAAGTAAGAAAACTCCAATTTCTCAGCACTCCCTAACTCTTTCTCAATGCCTCGTAACTCTTGAGATACCAGTACTCACATAGTTAAACTGCTTGAAAACCCTCTACTCCTCTTGACAATTTACTCAATTGGACACCACAACACAGTCTGGAAATAAGTTACCCATTTTCACAGATGTTAGAAAATGTAACATGTAAACATAAAATGTAGAAAGTTCAGTAACTCACGTTGCCAAATTTACTATAAACCTTAGTGGTAACCCTCCATCCACATAGTCAAAGGTAGTATAATTTCACTGTGATCATGCTTGTTGCTCAAAAGAAGCACGTATGTCTTGTGGTCTGGCTAGAATATCAGTGTTTTGCTTCCTGCTGGTAGTAGGAATGACATCACTGCTGGGGAAGGAGGGGAACTGCCCAAGATTGACTTTGCAAATTCCTTAAATAGCTCCAACCTTCGGTTAAGTTCAATACATGCCATTATTCTCCAGTAATACCTCATTATTTCTTTTGAAAGATTTTCAGCTGAAAAACTCTGAACTGAGTTCTAGGGTTTTTAAGGTTCAGCACTTCAGATTTTATACTGAAGATCCTGTTTGGATGGCCATGTCACTCGTTTTTTTCCTATATACATACAAATTTGTATAATAAAACATCTTCTAACAAAAAACCTCTACAGAACACAGTATGGTGCTTCCCATCCCTCTGAAAAGAAAACAAAAAATAATCCAAAATTTGCATTAATTTAGAAAAGAATCTGATGTTGTTGAGGACTGCAATTTTGAGAAAAAGAAAGCAGCAAACAAACATATTCACAAGAATAAATAAACCAGACTGGTGTCACAGTTTTCCTTCCCTTTATATATTATGCCATGTACAGAATAATTAATTTGCAATATGCTTCCAGTTTTATAATAACACAGTATTTCAAAACTGAAGACATTTATTACAATGTCTATGCAGTGTCTAGATCAGCACATTTAACCTCTTTGATTATATCTTTAGTAGAACTTCTCTTCATCTTTAATTATCAGTATTATTCATCCTCTGCAGATTCTTTAGCAGACTTTGTGAATTTAATCAGAATCACTACATTCCCCTGTATGATTAAATTTAAGCACATTCTATTTCATCCTTACTATGGTTCAAGCTGATACCATTACTCACAATAATGATCATGATTTTTAAGTTTGAAAATGCTATGAAAGCTAACTGTCTATCATGTTTTAAAATCATCTGTTTTAGGAGATTGTGAGACATTCAAATTCAATCCTGAGTCAGTGTCTACACTGATAAACACAACACAGAGAAAAGGGATAGTACTATAAAGAATCTGCTAGAAAACTGGAGTTTACTATAAAACTTAGGGTTTACTATAAAATTGAATGTTTTGTCAGTAACAATGAAAATAAAATATTTTGGTATTCACAGTCAAAATACTCAAAGCCACTTTACCTCTCCACAAGGTGATCATATACCTTGTTACATATTTGCATAAAAGACTTTACAAATTGATTTTAATAAGGGATTTTATACTTGTTTGCATTTTTTGTTGAGTAGGGGAAAGAGATTATTTGTCTGTTTCTGAAAAGGAGAAAATAAAATGGCAGCTGTTCAGAAAATACACAGAAGGAGTACAGCAGGGCTCCTCCATAACCATGGGTGACCTGAAAAAAATCTGTCAGGATATATTTGTTTTTCTATTCCTATGAGAAGCTACATTACAAAAAAATACACCCAAATCTTCACATGGATTGTTGTACATGTTATAATAATGGTGAGGAAGTCAAATAAAAGTTTATAGTGGACTTCCATAATAAAATAAAAGGAGTTGTGGATTTTTCAGCTAAACAGAAAATCACCAGGTCACAGAGTCTATTTGCTTTCTGCATTGCTTGGGGAGTACGAAATCAAATCTCTTTTTTATTGCAAGATGCTGGAAAGATAAATAGAGTTCAGAAAATAACAACAAAATTTAGGAAACACCTGAGTGAAGTAATTCATTGTGCAAGCTTGGAACATTAATGTTAGAGCTCTTTTAGAAAATAGTTGTAAATAAATAGCAGTTCAGGAGAAGGAGGATAAGCACAAAAGTTGGGCAGGTGTGGAAAAACAGAGTCTTCCCGTCAATCAATATCAAAAAGTACCTTAGGTGAGAAAACAAGGTCTTCTGGTCTTACCAGGTCTAATTTACTTCAAGGCAGAGTGTGTGTGTGTGTGTGTAAAGAAAATGTACAATATAACCAGTATTTACTCAGTGGTATTCTATATAAGAAAGATTTAAATATGGGCAATAAATGATAAATACTTTGCCAAACTGCAGATGCCTGGATAATCAGGAATTGTCTACCCTTGGAGCTGATAAATGTGATTGATCTGCATGAACAGGCCCTAAATTTGCATTTTGATGTTCCAGGATATTCTGTGATTTTGAATCAAAATATGCACACTTCTAATATATCTGTAGCTGACACCAACTTTCCCCTCCTCACCCCCACATCTTCTTTTAAATCACCCTTTGAAAGGGTCTTGTGAATTAATTTTTTTTTTAGTCTGGGGATTTACTTTCATTTCAATAATTACTTTTGCATTGTGTTAATGAATGCTTAAAATAGCACACAACAATGTGAGTAACTCAGTGGTCAAGACAAGTTGATTTCAATTCTCATGTCATATAGTGCTTTCTAGGCCACAAAACTGGATACTTATATGCAGTGAGTGTTTCATATCTAGATTAATAGCTGCATTTTTTCTACCAGCTTCTATCTATTCCATTGTTAAAGTTTTCTGGCAAGAACAGTATCACCACATAGACTTGTGGAGCGTCCAGCACAATGGTGCTTCAGTGTCCATTGGACACATAGAAAGCTATTGTAATACAAATACAGTATTTGTTGATTGAAAGATTAGATAAATATATGAAAGCTGATGAGACCGTATTATTCTCTACAGGGATTTTGAATCTACTGCTCTATTCTTTTTAAAAAAACCTGAGTACTGTTTGTGACAATGGAACACTTTCATTCATTCCACAGTGGAGCAAATGCAAAATAATGACTTAATACATGATAAGAGTGTGGCCAGTGAGAATAGGTCTATTTTGGTAAATAAATTACTTTGAGCTATCATTTGCCCCAAAGTAAATCGACAGCTGCAACAGTTTTCAGTAAGCCATTAATGTGCAAAGATAAAATGATGTACTTTTGCAGAGACAAAAGGCTGGTACAACAGCCAAACCAGTTGATTCGTTGAAATTCAAGACTTTATGCAGACTGCTAGAAAAACCGTTTAACTTTACCTTTCAAACAGAGAGATGAGAATCTGACACATTCTAAATGGCTATTTCTGGGCTGTCAGTCAGAGCAGGCCAAGAGATGAACACTATAACTGCAAGTTATTGTGAACTTGCCAAATGTTCAGGCATAGAAATTAGGCTGCTACAGTACTCTAAGATTGAGATTACAGAAATACAAGAAAGAAAAGAAAAAAATAAACAATCAGGAAAATAAAGACATCAGTGATCAAACATCAGGTCATAAAAAAAAAACAAAACGTATCTGTCATTTTATTCTTTCATTTGTTTTCACTATGAATGATTAAAGAAATCACAATTATTGAACAATGGTCTTCAAAGCAAGAAAATGAAAATCATCAACATTTGCCTTCAAAAGTCTAATAACGCTTCATGTCTTGTCTTAGACAAACTAACAGAAATACTGCTGTTAATACTGCTCAGCCAAGAAGCACTGCCTTTCAGCAGGGTGAGATGCAGAACATTTTTATTAAAAGGAGAATGATATCACAATAATATCTTGTCTATTTGTTTTGAGAAACGTCCTTGGAGATCAGAAGATTGAATTTCAATTAGATTACACTTTTGATGCTCTGTAGACATAATCAAATGTAGTTGACTTTTATTTGGAAAGAAAATATTCTTTCATGTACAGATTTTAAAATGTCCATGATCATACATAATGAAAAAAAAAATGGCATAGGTCAATAATCTGTTTAATTTAGAGTTCTTCCCAATGATCCATTTTAACTTGTTTGTTTTTTCCTGTCACATTATTACTATTCTTGACATATAACCCCACGTTTATTCTGTATACTCCTTCATACCTCCCCAGCCTGAATCTTAGTGATGTGTATCCCCTGTGTTTTCTATCATGATTGCTATCACATTTTCCAAATTAATGAACACCGAGTGTATACACATCTTTAACTAGCAACAAATTCAATTCTTTTTTGGCTGATGTACTTTGCTGCAACTTCACAGCTCTTATGACAGGGGAACTGTAAAAGAAAAAGTTACACAAGGAATGTTGCTTCATTTTCATTGTCTAATAACTCTGTTAAGCAATCTGTTGACTCTTTTGCTCCTATTTAATTTGCTTTAGAATAATTAAGCACTGTTAGGTCTTTTTAGAGTAACATTATGAAGGGGCTGCTTAACCAAAGATTTATATTTAGGCTTAATTCTAAAATAGAAGGTACATATTATGATGGAAGCATGAATCCCAAAATTGACACCAAACTCTCATTAATACAAGTTTTGATAAAGAAAAATTATCCGAAAATAATTAAAACAACAACAACAAAAATTGCTATTTTGAAGTCAGAATTTAAAAACAATTAATCTGTAATACAGGTCTGCCTGTTTTTATCATCTCATTTAATTCTTGAATAGCAAGTTCCTGTAAGTCTTTATACAAGTTTCACCCTTTCTCATTACTTTAAAAGCTAATACCTCATATGAATGTCATCACTTTGCTCATTCTTTGTGTATGTTATGTTTTCTGCTTTAGCTAGTTAAATAAAAAACTATTTTTAACCCATGAATTACTATGTTTGGCATAAAATTCAGTGGGGTTAAAATGGACAGTAATCTAATTGGGAAAACTTTGCATTTACATCTAATTCTTTTAGTTACAAGTTTACATACAATTCAGTCTGATCTATCAGCTGCTAAGCTATTTTTTTTCCATTCCTATACTAAGTGTTAAAATATTAGGGAACTAAGAGTTTCATAAAATCTTCAGTTCTAAGTGGTGCAGTTATAGATGAAGAACTGACAACACAGTAGATCCGAAGACACGTAGGATCAAAGTAAAATGGAGTTTGGATGACTCTTAAAATAGAAAACAATAATTGTTAATAGTAACAGAAGTGTATCCATAATGCTACTGGTATTTTACTGTTTTAGTATTTAGTATTTTAGCAGTTATTATTCTTTGTTCAACAATACAGAAATAGCTGGTGATTTGTTGAGTTACACAGAGTAATCAAACAGTTCTCCCCTCTTCTGATGGGCATTGAGACAGTAATTTCCTTGATTTATCTTGAGGAAGAAAACCATACATTACAGCTTTGGTTGAAGTAGACCGTACATAACACCATCACTAAATATCACTCAGAGACCTGTTATGGGACTTGAACTTACAACTGAATGATCTTTGAGAAAGTGGTAAAACCTGAGGCAACAAAAGCAGTATGGGACAGGTTTCAAAACCACAACTAATACATTTCAAAACTTTTGCCAGTTTATCATAGAAAAATCACATCCTAACATGAAGATCTCTCAGGAGAAAATTCCTGATAGAACACTTTCAAAAGGCAGAATTTTTTCCTAATCATATATTTCAAATGTAAATCTGTAGTTATACATACAATGTTTTTAGTGAGTGTTTAATGTTAACTTGGATAATTGTCTCTACAACATTCCACAAAGAAACAGCATAATATATTGATTTTTTCTCTCTCTCGTTACATGTCAGTATCAAGGGACCCATGTGGAAAACAGATATAAGGTCACAGTACTATTGTCACTTCTCAGCAGCTTTCATTAGCCATGAAGAAGTAATGTTTTCACTTTTATTCCGGTAAGTGATGAATAGTCTACGACCACCCAGATCCTTCTAAGATTTAAGGCAGCGAGGCAACAGAAGCAGCAGCAGTAGTGGTGACTGAGGTTAAGTCCAGGGGTGACTGTTGCACTGTGCTGTACAGAGCAATTCCTGAGCTCAGGAACAACTGATTAGCATCCCAGAGCCCCTGAAAACACCTGGGAGCTCTTGCAAGCCAACAGGAATGGAGGGGATTTTGTCAGGAGCATCTACAGGAGATTAGAGCAGCTCCATGAAGTGCAAGTGACTAAGAGTGCAGTGAACAGAGCAGGCACACAGGGTGCGGCATGGCAGAAATGTGTGGCATGGCAGTTTGCACGGTAGCTCATTGAAGCAGGGCACAGAATTTAGGGAGTAAGTCATCATCCAAACTAAAGTGGACTGTGGTTTCTACTCAGTCAAAAGCCACTGTCAGGAGGAACACAGGGACCTAGACAAACCTCACACATCAACACACAGCTGTCCAGGTCTCCAGCAGCAGGGAGTGTCTGAGCTTTTCAGGGGTGCCAGAGGGCAGTGGAGACGATTGCACTGTGAACAAGTGGATGATCTGCTAAGTTTGGTGTCAGAACTGAATGAGGAAGTGGTCAAGGACTTTTCACTTACAGGAAAAGTGGTCAAGGAAGTGTGAGGAGTAGTTCACTAAACTGTAAGAAGTTTGTCCCACTGGACTACCTCCAAGAACAGGTGGTCAAGCTGCAGGAAACAGTCAAAAGACAGAGATATCAGGGAGAGTGAGACAGAGTTGGACAGTGGGTTCCAATCCCAGTGGTGGGGAACCACAGCCTTCTGGGGAGAGGTCAAAAATTCACCACCCAGTACACATGGAAAGCAGGGAGGGAGGAAGTGCATTGACACAGGGGGTGGGAAGTAGTGAAAAAACAAAACAAAAACAAAACCCAAAACCAAAACAAAATGAAACAAAAAACCCAAGGGAAAAAAAAAAAAAAAAAAAAAGAGAGAGAGAGGAAAGGAACAAATAAAAGTAAAGGGCTTCCTTCAAAGACAGACATTTTCCACCAGGAATGCTTTGTAGCTGTGCAGGCTAATGAGACAATGCATGCAGTACACAACTGGAAAAATAGCCAGAGCTAACCAGAGCAGCCAACCTGCTCCAGAGGTAGGGAAGCTAACCACTAGTTCAACCAAAAAAAGGTGGCGTGTAGCAGTGTAGTTATTCAGGCCACAAGACTTGAGTTGGCAAGGCTGGTATACTGAGGGTTGAGGGGGTCCATTTGATAAAGAAGGGAAAAGTATTTTTGGTCCAGGACTTGCCAGATTGCTGAAGGGAGCTTAAATTTGATTTGTCAGGGGAGGGAGACACCTATCCCTTCCAACCCTTCCAGCTGGACACAAACAGCTATAATGAATGTCTAGAGCAGTGCAAGGGCATTCCAGATACTTCAGTCAGTAAGCCAGCTTTCTCTAGGCTCAGCTCAGATGCCTGCACATCAATGCACATAATATGGGGAGGAACTACAGACATGTGCATACCTGCATGGATATGATATCATTGGCATTACACAGATGTGGTGGGATGGCTCCTATGACTGGAGCAATGGAATGGAAGGCTTTCTAGAAAAGACCAGCTAGGGACATGAGGAGCTCTCTGTGTCAGTGACCAGCTGGAGGGTATGAAACTCTGCCTGGGGAATGATGAGACAGCTGGACAGGCAATGCTATAGTGGGCCACCTGATCAGGAGGACAATGTGGATGAAGCTCCTTACAGGTAGATCTTGCCATGCTTGCAAGCCCTGATCCTCATGGGGGATTTTCGACCACTCTGGTATCCACTAGCTGTCATCACATGACAGGGCATAAGCCATTCCAGAGGTTTCTTGAATATGCCGACTACAACTTCCTTACAAAGTGATTGAGGAGCCAGCAAGGAGAGATGTCATGCTGGACCTTGAACCCACCAACAGGAAGGAGTTGGTGGAATACAGTGTTTCAGGGCCACTTCGGCTGCAGTGACTATGAGAGGGTGGCGTTGGAAATCCTCTGTCAGGGAAGAAGACATTCAGCAAGCTCTGCCCTGGAGTTTTGGAGAGCCAACTTTGGCCTATTCAACGATCTAACAGGAAAAGTCCCATGAGAGAGGCTTAATAAGGTGGAGGGGGACAAGAATACTGGCTGATATTCAATGATCACATCCTCCAAGCTTAGGAGAGCTGCATCCTGGTAAGAAGAAAATTGGACAAAAATGCCAGGAGGCCTACAGGGATTAATAAGAAGCTCCCAAGTAAAGTCAGAGCAAGAAATGTAAGTGGAAATGGAGAGACGTGGCCTCAGAGGAATACAGGAAAATTGTGTGTGAAGGTAGGGATCAGGTTAGAGAAGCCAAGGCCCAGTTAGAATTGAGTCTGGCCATGGATATCAAGGACAACAGGAAAGACTTCTATAGATATATTTATTGCAAGCAAAAGGAAGAGTAGAGATAGTGTAGAATCTCTCCAAAAGGAAACAGGAGACCTAACTACAAACAGAAGGCTGAGATTCTCAGTGACTTCTGTGCTGAGGTACACAATAGCAAGTGCTCCAGCCATGCTGGTCAAGATGAGAAAGAGAGTGGGAGAGTGAAGACGTTGAATCTACTGTAGGACATCAAGCTCACGACCTAAGTGACATAAGGAACCTGAGTGTGCAGAAGTCTGTGGGACCTGATGAGATTAATCTGTGCATTCTGAGCTAGCAAGCAGGTGAAGTTGCTGAGACACTATCCATCATTCTTGATGAAGTACCAGTCACTGAAATGACTGGAAAAAGGGAAGTATAACTCCCATTTTTAAATTTAAGAAAGTGGAAGAGCCAAGGAACTACAGACAAGTCAGTCCCACGTATGTTCCGAGAAAAGACCACAGAACAGTTTCTACTGGAAAAAGTGCTAAGGCACATAGAAAAAACAAAGAAGTGATTGGTAACAACCAACATGGCTTTACAAAGGAGAAGGCACCTGGAAAAAATTGGTGACTTCCAGTGACTAGGCAACAGCATCAGAACAACCGGTATTTTCTACCTAGACTTATGCAAAGTTTGACACTGTCCCACATGACATCCTTGTCTCTAAATGGGAGAGACATGGGTTTGATGGATAGATGATTCAGTGAATAAAGAACTGTCTGGACGGCTGCGCTCAGAGCTGTGGTCAGTGGCTCACTGTCCATGGGGAGAGCTCAGAGCTGTGGTCAGTGGCTCACTGTC